>NC_089213.1:15094439-15295688 GCF_963930695.1 Labrus bergylta | reverse complement strand
AGTTTGCCATCAGACAATTTGTGATGGTACCAAGTCAGCATTTGCAAAAAAGACTCATGGGAAAGTTTCCAGCATTTAGTTCAAGCATGACAAACATCAATGTTGTCTAAGAGGCAAAAAGCAGACCAGTCCTGCAAGGCTCAAGTTTCCATCACATCAACAAATATCTTATCTAAAAGATAAAAGCCAACATTAGTCTGCTCTTGTAAAGAAATCTTGTCTTTGTACCCTCTGATTCTTAAAGTTTAGTCCTAAATGGCAAAGAACTCCATTGTTATCAAAGATACCTCAGGTCACATCAATGGGACTCACATTGTTGCACTGGCTTTTTAAATCTCAATCACAATCATCATGGGCACTATAATTTGTTTAATAGTTCCCCAATACACAATTTGCTGCAGTAAATCATTTGAGTGCAACATGTCCTTTGCTGGAAATAGTCTCAATAAATACAGTATTTACACCTGTTTGAATCAAGTTTGCTTTAAGTTTAAAAAGTAACTTTTTGACCCAGTGCACTTTTGTAATCATTGTTAATAAAGGGCTTACTTATGACCACTTGAGCGATCAACTGATAAATACAGTTATTTTGGATTCATCTTAAGTGGGATTGGTTGGAAAAACAAGCCAACAATTCTTTAATATTTCGAGGGCCATTTCAGTTAAATCCATCTGTACCTAGAACATTTTTAATGGAGGTAAACGTTAAACGCATCAAAAATGATCTTACTCTATACACAGACACACATGCAAACTTAAAGCAGCAATACGCGACTCTCAAACCTAGTGTTTACAATTGTTACTGCAGTCCAAACTCAAGTATCCCTACAACCCTCCTCCCTAGAGCCGAAGCTCACAAGCTTCAGTTTTAAACCAGCTCTGCATTGGCCTTGAAAACTTTCTGCGTTCTAAACTCTCTCCATTTTTCATAAGCATCTCCAATTTTTATCCTATTTTTACCACATTTCTGATCTTGGAGTGTATTGGAAAAATGCTAAGGCTTTTTAGTTAAGGTAAAATCACTTATGTCTGAACCAGTTTGCTTGCCCGCTTCCATCGCTGCAACACCTGTTGGTTTGCTGTTTGCCTGGCAAACCGAGGGGCATCCAAAACAGCCTTGCGGGGTGCCTTAAAAATCACCTCCATTCTCTGGTCAAAACAAAAAAAAAGCCATATTCCACACCGGAATCAAAACATAGAAAGAGGAAATACTGGCTGCTGCATTGTTGTCAGAAAAACCAGCACTTCAACATAGAATCCTTAATGTCAAAAGGTAATTTTATGATTCAATTCAGATAGCTTACACATTGGTCCTTTAAATTACACATCTTATTGTCCTTTAACCCATTACTACTCGGCACACACACCCACACTGGACTACAGCAGGTCAACTCAATGACAGCTAAAACTTGCAGACACAAAGACTCACGTCCTGCCAAATGCATTAGAGAAAAGTAATGTTTTAAGACAGCTTGAAAAGGAAATAAGCATTTTTTTTTTTAGCAGGTCGAGTCGATTTATTACCCTTTTCTTTGCACTTAAGTTTAACTTCAGCCGTCAAATTTCTCTCTTAAATATCCCAAAAAGTGTCTGAGCTTTCTCCAATCTCATTTATTAATCAAGATAGAGAAATGTGAAAACTTCAAACTTAAAGTTGAATAATTGATCTGGACTGTCACCATCTTAATACTAAGTATGCACTTTTTTCTCAGCCCTGTTCTGAGGCCAAATAAGAGCTGCATATCTTTCTCAAGGATATTTGCAGTCACTGTGTAAACTTGGTCGGTCTCTTTTAGTGTATGTTTGCATGGGAAGTTCAGTTAAATCCTTCAGATGTATATATCCGTGTGTGTGTGTGTTTGTGTGTGTGTGTGTGTGTGTGGAGTGTCCAATGTGGGTGCGTCAGTGTGCCAGGTTTAGGGGAATGGCAGCCTGTCTCTCAGGTCTGTGAATGTGTGTGTGTGTGTGTATTGTCAGGTCCTCTTGTATGTGGGCTGAAATCAGAGAAGCTGCTTTCCGGAGCCATCACAGCTCTGACAGAGAGAAGAGTCACCGTGGCAAACATAAGAGAGGTTTGCAGAGAGATACAAGTTTACAAGCAATATATACCAAAGGCTCCTTTGGTATTCAACTTATCACATTGATGTGGTTGGTAATTGGTTAATCAGGTATAAAGGATTTATGTAATCAAGGACAAATTCAATGTGATAATTGTTACTTTTGTTCTTGTCAAGAAACTATCTCAGTCTGATAAATGACTCTTCCTGTGTCCCTCTGTGTTCAGTACCTGGCCCGGCCAATCAGAGCAGGTTTCTCTCCTCATCAACCCAAATGCCAAAAGCTCTGCAATTACTGCGGTAATTGGCTTAAATTGGCCATTAGTACTCAGCTTGAGTCGGAGTCCGAAACACACATCCACTGACAGATGTGAATTCAATCAAACAACTCCAGTCGCTCACTAATGCACCGGGTGAGACTCATTTTTTTTTTTTTTTAAACTTCAGAGGTTAAAAGAGTCATTTTCAGTTCTTTATGAAAGAGGACATCTGCAGAAGTTTCAAAAGTGCTTGAGGTTACGTTCCAATTAAAGTGCCTGAAAATACAAAAAGGTGTCAAAAACAAAATGCTGATGATGGTAGTGTAATGTGATACTGACACGATGTTAACATTTGAAATAGCATTGAAACACTGTCTTCTTTGCAAGGTTAATTATTTTGTTTGTTTCTATTCATGCATGCTGCCAATTGTCATTAGGCACTCCCTGACACTCTTAATGACATCTAATACTTGTAATCAGTGTTGTCGGCGGTGATTGGTGTCTCTTTGTTTATGGTGGTCAGATAAAACAGGTGAGTAAGTTTACAACTGCCAATCATAATTACACAGACGAGTAGGAGAAGCAAATCATATTTGGTTGCTGAGGCTGGAATGATTTGGCTTTATTAAGTGCAGCAAACAAACTGCTTGACATTCCATTATCAGAGAATAAGGCTGCATAATGCACTGTTAGACAGTGTTCAAGGTTTGTTTGGATGCGTCTTTGCCACAAGGACATTTCTTTTTAAATAACTGACATGGTCATGGGAAATGTTTAACCTTCCACAATTAAAATTTCCAACACTACCATCCTAGAACCATATATTCTTACAGAATGGGAACTAGGATGCAAGGCTGTAGCATGAGTATAAGTAGGGCTACACAAAATTATTATGGTGCAGGTTTTTTTTTTTCATAGTTATTGACTTTTCTCTCAATGTTATTGAAAGGCTGTGATGAAAAGCACTTACAGTACAGCATAATTGGCTTTAACTGTGTACAGTCTATGGAGATAGTGCGTAGCAGAACACAGTGAAGAGACAAGGACAACATTCCACTGATGCTTAACACATAACACTAGATGCTTTCATCTCCAGAGCTGCAGTTCTTCACATTTGAGTCATAAACACTGATGTCAGAGGCTGCTATAAGAGATATTATCAGTATAAATTAATGCCCATTCACACACTGGCCGCTAGCTTTGCTATTCTGAAGCAATCTGGAGTTCAGTGTCTTCTGAAGGACATCGGGATCAAACCCCCGACCTTTCGTCTGACACGACCGCCTCTACCACTGAGGCACAGCTGTCCCAAATTGACAGTTTCTTCTCTTTCAACCATGCCTTGCTCTCCTGAAAGTGTCCCTACGTTGTCTAAAGCGGTGCTTTTGTGTGTTTTTCATCTCTACATAGATTATAACAGCATCTCAGGAAATCGTTCCTTAGCTGGGTGTTAGCTGGTCATTAGGTGGTCACCAAAGTTAAGCATATATTCAAGGACCTCAGTTGACATGACTCTGAACATGGGATTCTCACTAAACACAATTAAAACCTTGATTTTCATGTATATAACACTACACAATAAGAGCTGTCTATCTGCCAATGAACCCTAATAGTACAGGCTTTTTTAAAACCTTTTGCCTCCAGTCATACATTCTTATTTTTCAGTTTCCATTCAATTACCACTATTTCTGTTAGTTCCAATTGAACATACTGTATACTGGAAACTCATCCTTTAAAAGAACTCACACATTTCCATAATACGGCGCTGTGCATTTTTTAATTGTTGACCCTTATTGACCAGGTCTGTGCTTATAGGCAGAAAGAAAAGAGAGCAGCATGTGATTTACTGGTCCTGGATCTGCTCCACGCTCATTTAGGCTAATAATAGAACAATTGTGACTGCAACAGTTAGAGAGCACCCATCTGATGTACTGGGCTGAATGAACATGTTCGGATTCTACTATGGATTCAAATAAAACTCATTAGAATATAACATATGACAATACTGTACAGAGTCAATGGATTTGTCACAAATCTGTCAAAAATGTGTGGACCTTTGCCAAAAACTGTCAGCAGATGACTGTATCAGGTGGATTCTTGCTATGATTTCCAGTTAAGGGTAACAGAATTCCCTTCTGATAGATGTTTAATTGTTCCATATTTTTGGGGGGGTTTATTATGACCATGAAGCAGTTACTATTGTAACGGGGTAAGAATGGATAGAAAGAGGTGTTTCATTTCTTAAAAAGGTCTCATTCAAATCCTTTTTAAATCTGAGGATTCATGAACTTATTATTTTTGTAAGGTTATTTTTTTTATTTGTATGTCTTTTTTGAAAAGACAGGACAGTAGATCAAGCTGGAAACTGGGGAGAGAGAGAGAGTGGGGAATGACATGCGGGAAAAAAGGAGCCAAAGGTCTCCTCTCGGGCCGCCCGCTGTGAGGACTTTTGCCTCTGCACATGAGCCGACTAACCACTAGGCCACTGGTGCCCCATGAACCTGTTCTTAAAGTGCAGAATTGCTTGTATACCTGAGTTCTTGAATTAATAAATGCCATTCAATCTTAAAGTAGAGCTTGGTCCAATTATTCTTAATATGCATAGGTAAACACCCCTTCAATGCCCATATAAGGGCATAAAACTGCCGGGATGTGTGCAGCCACAGAAATAACAATATACAGGGGTAGGATCAAGAAAAACACAATAAACAATCACAATCAGTGCACTAGTCAGAATATATCAGTGCTCAAATGTATATTGTGAATGCGCTTGAGTGTTCCTACATAAGAAAACTTTCATCAAAATCATCTTGAATACTCCAAATTGGTATTAAGAACAAAAATGATTTGGTTGGGAAGACAATTAGGCATCAGATTTAGCTTTCCTCGACTACCTCTTTTGTTTCTCCATCATTTCTCTATCTTTTCTATCCGTATGACCCTCAGTTTGTACCTTTCTCTTTCTCTGCTTCACAATAGAAACACACTCCCATACACACGGACACCAGGAATCACAACACACTCGCAACTCCTTTTCGCAGAGCTTTGTAATGGCTTTGATCAATAATTGATCAAGTGAATCTTCTGTCTGTTCAAAGAGTGTACTCATGGTGTGCCGGCAACTACATTCACTTTCTCCCACGAACCAAGCAACAGAGGAGCCTCCGTCGAACAGACAGGCACCCCACAAACCAAATCAAGTCCACAGTCATAACACAAAAAAACATCTCTGCATATCTGACATTACCTGAAGCTGTGGGTCCTGCCATGTCATATACAATATGTCTCCTTCTGAGATCTTAAATGTCTCAAGAGCTGGAAATTTAAATGTCATGGCCTCAGGGTTCAACTGCTTTCTGATCTGTCCGGGTTCAATGGCTCGGCTGCGCTGCCACCACTTGACAGCTTTGATTTTTTTTACCAATGATAAGGACATGTCATGTTGTCTCTCGGCATCAGTGTTTCTGTGCTTTGTGTGTGTGGATGCAGAAGTGATGCATAAAGTAGAAAACCTTTGCTCTTTTACTTTTTGTTATATCTTTATCTGTCCATATAATCTGAAGAGAGGGGGCAGGGCGATACAGTAAGTGGTAAATATACGGAGCACAAACCTTGGATGGTCAAGAGGAGTACTCCCGTCGACATTTTATTCTCACAAGACAGTTATACAGTATGCTCTATTTTCGTTTAAAAATCCTCCTCATCTGGGAAGGCTTTCAGAGCTAAATAGACTTTACTTCTTTTGGATATGGCAATGATCAAAACTGAATGGTTTGAGTGATTGTTTGTATAATGATTTCAGTGGTTTTAGAGCTTTGACCAACAATACAGAAAATAGGTGATATGAGAGGGAATCATTGAATGGAAATATACAGTATTTAACCTGCAACAGATGATAGAGAGTTTCTGATACATTAAAAACTTAACTTAACTTTTCTATAGACTTTTTGGATGTGGTTTTCGAAGCCAAGGTTTTCTGCTAATTAGCATGCTAATAAGTAACTGGTGAATATTGTGACATTCATTTAAAGTGTTACCAAACAAATAAAAAACATGTGTCTTCTTGCAACTAACAACTGACCAACTTTTTAAATTCCTAGAGGTGAACTGTAATGCAATATTAAGCAAATCCCAGATATGAAGGGGAAGCAATTCTCAAGAGCCAACTTTTATTGAAATGAACAAATGTAGAACAATTGGTGAGAAAGGAAAGAGGTGACCATAAAGTAACTGCTAGGAGGCTTTTGAGTATTGTCTAAAAGGTGTTTGTTGACGCACTGCTGCTGGGTGTTCCCCTGTGCTCCCCTCTGTCTTGTATGAACATGTGCAATTCCTGTGTGTATTGTCTCCTGCAGAAAGCATTCCTCTGCATTCCTATGCCCTTTCTCTCCACATGCTCAACCCCTGAGATGACTAAAGAAGAGGAAGTGAAAGAACGAGGGGGGGGGGGAAAGAACAGTGGAGAGTAGAAAACCAAACGCTGTTGTCCGAGAGCTGTTTACTCTGTCTGCAGGCAGCATGCTGTGTTTGAGTGAGTTGAGTGTGTGTGTGTGTGTGTGTGTGTGTGTGTGTCTTTCTCTGTGCACACTTTCGTGTTGACTCCCTTTGCTTGGAGGGATAGCAGGTGTTCTATCACAAAATGGAGTGAGAGACAATACACGTCCATGAGAAGGCGAGGGAGAGAGAGGGGGGGCGAGTGATGGCTGAGGGAAGTGAATGAAAAATTCATACGGCTGCAGGTCCCAAAAGCCCTTCTGTCTTTGCCAGGAGTCCTCAGCTTCAAACTGCCGGGCAGGGGCGATGGGACTGTGCCAAAGAGATGGTAGGCACACAGACACACACACACACACAAACACACACACACACACACACACACACACACACACACACACACACACACACACACACACACACACACACACACACACACACACACACACACACGTATGGGTAGCAAAGCAGAGAACAGTACCAGAGGAGGTGTTATCTAGGAATCAGGATTAAGCTGAAAAGAGTGTTCACAGCACAACAACAGGATCCTAAAACATCAACAGGATGCTCAGGACAGCATGCCAAGAGTCCCCTGGATCCTTCTCTAGTGGCTGATATTACAGCAAACAAACAGACACTTATGTCAAACTGTATATACGTCACCTGAAACTTCCTGTGTGTGGCGCAAGACCTTTCTCAAATGGATACATCCACGCTCACACTCAGATCAACCTTCATTTGACACTATGCCCCTAACTGAATGAAGTACTCTATGTTTAGTCTGTGCAGGTGATAACATAACTTTCATGTACACAGTGTTTCCCATGACTAACAATTAACAGTGTAACACCAGTTCATTGAGTCAGGATTGGTGCAGACCTTCTTTTGGAGGGTTTTAATAACCAACTCCCATTCCAGACCCAGAGGTTTTGGACGGCACTCAATGTGGTGGACCATCCATGAGAGTGGATGTGTGTAGGAAGAGGGGGCAGAGAAAGACGCATAGACTGTATTAAAAGATGTTTGACATGACATCTCCCCTGAAGTGACGGCAAAACATCTGGAGCTCCCCCTACCGACTGGGTGCAGTCATAAGGTCATAAGCTTCCCGACAGGTTTTGTTTTAAGTAGGTATCTGAAGCTACAGTATAAAAAAAAGGGGTATAACGCTATGAATGACAATTCTGTTGACAAATTCAGCTCCTATAGGCACTGTGTACCAGGATTGGCAGAGTATAGGAAAAATGGCAAAAAGAAACATAATGAACACTAACACCAGAGTCATTGAAGTTTCCATAAGTCAGAGTGTCCATTTACGAGCTCAAGTCCATTTACCATTTACCAGTTGTCATGGAGTGGGTGAAGAGGGCAGCCGATGATTTATTTGTGCTGTGCTGATGACCCTGTGTGAGGGTTTTTTTTTTAATCAGACACTGAGCAGCCAGCCTACCCATAAGGCATCATGTCAGCACATTCTCTATTGTAGAGCGGTAAAAGTTCACATGTAGACTTTGGCTGAGGTTGCATCTCCTGAGGACTTTCAAGAAAGGCAGGCACTGCTGTGCCTTTTGTGGCGTTGGTGGACCAGGATAGATTGTCTGATATCCTCAGGAATTTGAAGCTGTGAATTCTCTCCACACGGTCTCCATTTATGATTGGGAGGGGCTCAGGTTGTTTTCTGAGCAGCCTCTGGATTCAACTCTATAGGCTGACTCCTCACCTCCTGAAATGAGCCCAACCACAGTGGTTTCGTCTGCCAATTTGATGGTGGAGTTATTGGTGTGGATTGGTTTACAGTTATGAGTGTAGAGTAAATCAGTGTTTCCCCCAGGATTATCTGTTTGGGGTGGTGGTCTCTTGGTACCCTGCTCCTTGATGGGTGAGGGTAAGGTAAGGCAGATTGCTGATCAGAATGTCAGGTATGACATCTGCTGAGCTGTGATCTATAAAGAGCATCCGTACGTAGCTACCTCTGTGTTCCAGGTGATTGAGTGCTGTTTGGAGAGCTATGGTGAGGGTGTCCTCCCTTGTTTTCCTCCTGAGGGGGTATAGGCTGGTCCAAGCAGCCACGACAGGTGGTCTGACTCTTTCAGATGAGAAAGGGGCACAGCTCTGTAGGCATGCTTAATGTTTGTATACTCATGATCAAGTGTATTACTTCCTTTGCATGAACTTGGGAAACACAGTCTTGAAGCAAGCTTGGTAGATGTCACCAGCTATGATGTGAACCCCCTCAGGATAGGCCTTTTGATGTTTTAATTCCATAGGTATTCAAGGGTTGAGCTAACATAAGCATCCAGTGGGATTTGATGCAAATAAGGCTAGAAGAGAAGCTCAATGCTAATAAATATACTAAAACGAAGGCATGCCTATTAGAGCACAAGATAAGAATCTTTGTCATTACAAAGACAACATCTGGATGCAGAACCCTTGACACAGTCTTGAGATGATAAAGTGAAAAAAACTAAACTGATAGAGATAAGGAGAGGGGGGAAAGCAGCGAGTGATGAGAAGAAGAAGAAATAGAAAAATAAGTCTTTAGTCACTTCTGCAGTGTTGCCATGGACACCACCGCATCCCCAGGATTCCAGGGCAGAGTAAAATGAGAGGAAGACGAGCAGAGGAAGGAATTGGGAAAACTTTTGCAGTTCTACCTCTCTCTCGCTATGGGAAAGTGGGTCAACAAACCCCAACTCTCTCTCTCTCTCTCACACACAAACATCAACACACACACACACACACACACACACACACACACACACACACACACACACATTCACACGCCGTTTTCCAAACATCACCAGTGCGTAGATCAAGCACTGGGTTTGTCTGAGTCTGGAGGAGATCTCTTCTTTGTCAGAGGGCTGATGACACTGAGCAGAGGGGCAAAGACAAACATGGTGTGTTTATCAGGGACTACCTGTTGACTCAGTGATGTGAATCCAATCAGGCTTGTCAACACACTCTGCATGACGCTATTTGATGAACATACTTTGGAAGCACTGAGCTGTACATCCATTTTAGAAAGGATATAAGTTAAGATCCTCATTGGATGTCTGATTTTGTCAATGATTATTTTTCATATAATATTTGATATTTTTATTCAGCCATTATACATATACAATAATTGTGATAAAGTGCTGCTGTCGTTAAAGAGAATAACTCTATTTTTATTTTATTTTAGATTATTTTGGTTAGATAAATATTTACTCTTTCCCTGAATAATTTTAGATAATCTGGGACTAATTGCATTTATTTGTTTCTAAAACCTTTGAGATCCAATCATGGTGTCAACATTTAAAGGTCACATATTTTACTGCAAGTTTAAATAAGTCTCAGTGGTCCCCAAAACATGTCTGTGAAGTTTCTTGGTAAAAACCCAATATGATCCTGTGTTTAAGCATTCCTGATAAACCCCTTTATTTCAGCCCTGCTCAGAACAGGCTGTTTCTGTGTTCCTATAGCTTTATATGTAAATTAGCTGTGTTTGACCACTCCCCTCTGGTAGGGTTTGTTTCTTGGGCTTTCTCGCTCTATGCCAAGTTGTTTAGGGTGGAAAGGCGGACTCAGAGGGCAAACACCTAGCTGTGGGACTGTAAATATTAATGGACGGAGCCTGAGTATCGTCTGGGGGGATCCGGAGGCTCATCAGGAGCCGCCATGCTGGAAATTCTGTCTCAGCCTAACTTTCAGTCAACCTAACAACAGGCTGAGAGTTGGATCGGGTTTTAAGCCTCTTGACATACTGTTACATTGAGTCCACCTGTCAATCTTGTTAGCTATGCGCCTAACTTCGGATCGTTTTCAAAACATAAACTGTTTTTTTTTAAATTCACCCCTGTGCAGTGTGTGCCAATGAGAACAATAACTAATCAGACATATTTTGTTTTTTGTACCAGGCTGTGAACATGTTAATTTATGCTGTAAAAATAGCTTTCTTGCCGCTTGTATGACTTTGTGTGTTCCTGGAGCCATCCTCAAGCGGACACTTGATAAACTGCAGGATTTTGCAATGACTTCAAGATCGGAGGTTGCCGCTTAGGTATGACCAAGAGCTTTTGCTGAATATTGATTGCTGTAAGAGTTCTATCAAGTGTAACTCCTTTTACTCAGGGCTGAAAATGTACTGCTCAAATGTTCTAAGCCCTGACTCCCTGTAAAACGGGAAACACTGACTGCAGTAGCAAACTCACGACTAACTACTTGAATTGTATTCCCAAAGAAGAAGAGCAGACCTGAATAGAATTGTTAACATGCTAATTAGTATGCTAATTGAATAGGCTGTTGACATTACTGCATGAACTACTGCATGACAGAGAAAATGATTTATGCAAATACAGAAGGCTAAAAATGAAGGGAATTAGCTGAGTGCAGTGGGAAAAAAATCAGCGCATGGATTTCATACAATTCGCTTCATTTACAGAACATCTTTGCACTCATTTTTTTTTTTTTTAAATGATGGGATGTGTAAATGAGTTCTATTCCAAAAGTGTCATACAACTTCAATGACTGCATGGAAATAACATGTCACTTGGAAAAAATCATCACTCTGTATGCAACAAAATAAACTGTCAGCCGAATAAAGTTAAAAATGTGCAGTGAATTTGAAATACATACCTATTATACTGTATATGGCTTTAATAATGACAATTTGACGCAGGTTAATATGAAGAAAGCCAACTATCAATCTTTTAGAGATATTGTTGTGACAACATGTTCATCAGAATCGATTACTCCTTTTCCAGCAAAATATTGTAATTAAGTTATCCTAACAGACAAAGACAGTCAACACTCTGTTATGCATAAGTAAATACTTAAATTCATATTTAATCGAAGTAAAAACACACACTAAAAAACAATTCTTGACTGGAAAATATTACAAGTAGTATTTCTTCACGTTGCACAATTTCCCATCTATCTATCTATAATTTAACTTTTCCTGCATCTGTTTTGAGACTGTGCTTTTTGCAGATATTTATCAAATGCTAGTTAGCATTAGGTCTGACATTAGCTCAGTGGTACTTAGCCCTGTTAAGACTTAAGAGCCACATTGACCAAAAAATATTTCTGCAAGAGCCACAATCAAAAACAGTTTTTTCTTTCCTAAAATATGTGTGGGAAACACAGTGACATGACTTGCAAAGAATAATTTCTGCTGACAATGTTTCCCTTTTTTGAATAATTACTTTGGATTTTTTTTTTTCCAAGTAGGAGCTAAAAGAGCCACAAGTAGTCCCAAATGAGCCACATGTGGCTTGAGAGCTTCGGGTTGAGTATCACTGATCTAGCTAGTCATTAAATTTATCAATAAATATGTATTTATTTGACTGTTTTTATACATTGATCTTAGAATTTCACAACCTGAGATGTCTGATGTTGTGAAGTATACTTGTGAGGGTATTGTGGCTGTGTGAAATCAACTAAAGCCTCCTCCCATTTCACTGCTGTTTTAGACGTAGGTCATGGAGTCCTTTCATCACCCAGAGTGCGGACATCCATCTGTAGAACTATTGGTTTATCCTCACGGTCAGGATGCTCATTTCTCTGTCAGAGTGGAACCAGGCCCTGGAGGGCTGTTGGCGCCATTTACCAACAGTGTAAGACATACGGCATATAAACACATAACTACTCACATGTGCACAAGCACACATAACCACGCTCGGCCATTTACCAACATGATGCACAAGAGAGACGGGAACCGATCCAAATGTCAAAGGAAAATCACATATGGGGAGAGGAAGTGTGCTCTCCCCCCCCAGCGGGGAGGTGATGAGCGTGTGACAGGAGCAGAGGGAGCACTGAACTGAGTCATAGTCCCAGAGGGGCAAGTGTGATGACCAAAAGGACCTTTGGGAGAGCAACTAACGCTTTGCCCAAACAGCCCTGTACTCATTCCCAGAGTCATCTCCTTTACAACTCACTAACCTGGCCCTATAAATCCCCAGGCAAGGTCCCAGCAGACCCATAATGCTGATGGGCCTTCGAAAAGCAAAAGTTATCATAGACTAATATTCCGATGGGACGTTTAATAGATATGTTTGATTGTGGAATGTGAGAGGGAACATTATGAACAAGTAACATTCCCTATGCTCTATTTTCTAGCCCTTGCAACCTTTTATTATCAGTCCCTCAAAAGTGGTGATGTTCTCAACAATCATCACAGGTTCAATAAATCCATGTACATTTCAGCGACCTCAAACTTCTTTTTTTGTGCAAATTCAATGAGTGTATCATTTTGTACAATACCTAAGTCACTCCCTCGTTATAAAAAAAGGCCTTGGTGGGCGACGTTGTATAAAACATCAGAGAATATTGTTTATATTCTTGACATCCTTGGAACACTTCGTGCTGTGGACTTATCATTAATTGCTGTAAAGTAGGAAGCTGCATTTTTTAAAATGAGGACTTTGGAGCAATTGTTTCTTTTTCAGGACATTCTCAAACCAGGATCAAACTACAGTACCTTTTGTACGGTACTGTCATACTGATTAAGCCAATTATTGATGTACTCCAAGGATTATATCTCAATTTTTCTGGTTTGAAAACTCTTAGCCATTCATTTAGGCATACCTTAAAGGCAGGGTCTGTAATTTTCTCCAGGTACACTTTTTAAGATTTTGGTTGAAATTGTCTTTAGGTCCTGACAGAAATGAATAATTCATGAATTCTGAAAAAGGAGCAAAGGAAATCTGTAATCTGTAGCAGTTGTAAGCCTGTAAAAACTTTGGCCAATGTCTGCCAGGAGGTACCAATTTTATGAACCAATCATGCCTCCCCTGTCTCCCTGCTCATTCATTAACCCTTTGCGGGGTGTGTGTAGACGGAGCACTGAGGGAATGCTACTTTCAAAATCATGCTAGTTTTTGAAAATGACCAATAATGGTAATTACTTTAATGCATTGGATTACGTTTGTTTACTGGTCAGAGACTGTATTACACCATTTAGAGGCTCTTTTACTGTTGTTTCTGTCAATGGTTATACCAAGAGTACCACCACTGAATCATTGTCTTCCTTCCGCTCACCACCTCTGGATTGCAGTGTTCAAAAGCCTAAGGCAATACTAGCATGCAACAGGACAGCAGCTGTGTATGACACGTTTACCAAACCCCCTCCTCTATGCTTGATTTCACTCCTCCTCACCCTTCATTTAACTCCCTCCTCTTCTACTTTCTCCTGTAGCCCCCCACCGACCCTTTTCTGAACAGGTGATCCACCCAGAAGGCAGGTTTTTACTCACAGTCCATGCTGCTTCTCCCTCTAGCTTTCTGAAACTTGACTGAAACTAACTCTGTGAGTGATAACCAGAGACATCTGCCCCTAAAGCAGGCAGCATGAACAGGAGGATGAACCCTCAAAGAGGAGTCCAAGTCCAAGTCCAAGGGAGAGGAGGTGGAAAGAAGCCAGGGGCAGCTGAAGAAAAATATTTCTCAAATCCTATTCAGACAAGTTGGACAGGAACTCAGACAAGTTGGACAGGATTGTACAGCATAGCAACAAGTTGGAAAAACTACATTACAACTTATAGAACACTACATTTGTAGGCCATATTACCGTAATTTTCAGAAAGCAATATCATCTTAAAAAAATATTTTAAGGATGTTTATTCACAATTAAATAAGTGTGTTTTTGTTCAACAATAATTAATAGGGTGAGGTCTAGAAAGCAAAGGGAATTAAAATAGAGACTTACATTTGTTTTTTTTACTTGTTTAAGCTTGACTTAAAATGTAGTTGTGCTTAACAAGGTTATGGACTGGCCCTGCTTCGAATATTTACACCAATGGTTAGATTTCAATCAAATCCCATGCTGCAAGGATCTATAGCAGCCAGGGGAGTGGCCATGATGTAGCCCTGGACGTTGCAACACAATAATGTCTATTATTTTCCAAGATTGCAGACAAGGAAACAGAGTTCAACATTATCATGACAGTTTTTTGCCTTCATATCAATGCTACATGCAATTGAATATATGATGCCATCATTGTTGCCCTCTTACTCGTTGCAACACTTCAGTTCACACATCGCTCAGCCTAATATCTTGAGCACTTTTTACAAGGGGGCTGGTAGAAACTAATCTAGATGAAGTCGGGGGTGAAGAATGTGTCCATGTGAATTCATACATGCAGCGAACTCTGACAATTTAAAGAAAATGTTTCATGACTGTCGCGCATGTGTAAGAAGGGCTTCAATTGGGGATGTCAATGCTAAGGAGTGGATTGCAAATTAAAAATGGTTATTATAAATTTGGTTTGTCTAGAAAAAAAAAAATTAAACAAGTATTCTCTCATCTTGTAGAATGTTCAGCTTGGAGAGGTGCACAATGAAATTACAAATATTTGTTTAACACTTACAGTTTATACCAGAACACTTAGTAGGATAGTTTTTTACACTCTGATCAGTTTCTCAATTAAAGAGTTCGAGATTGCTGGCAGCTCCTGTGGCCGATACACTTACTGTTGACAAGCATCTCATTCAACTCCACTTTAGAAATACAGAAATACCGCTTTAAGGTGCTAAAAGAGATTTGGAAAGGTTGCTTTAATGAACATCAGAGCACTGCTTACATCACCCTAAGGTGGGCAGAAATGAAATCCATCAGGTCTAAATCTAACATCGACATCAGCGTACACCGAGGCCTGACTCCAGCAGTTTGTTCCATTACCATTCCAGCGGGTTTATCTAGAATATGCCTTTTCCAGCTCATTATGCCCACTTTAGCTTCCCATAAGGTCATTAATCCCAATCACTGTGTTCATTTTCACACACGCCAAACCATTATTCCACACTTGGCATATCTTTTTACCCTTCTGTAATGCTTGCTCACATGTCCCGATTGCACACACACACACACACTTATCACCACAGTCTCCCTGTACTTAGTCATTCTGTTTGTGACACACTGTCTCAGATTGTATAATGACGTTAAATACTGTGAGGGAGGATCAGGAGATGATAATGATAAGAGAAAATCTTGCCAAATATAGGCTTATGGACTTTAAATTTATCTGGGATGACACATTTTAGCACTCTTTAGTACTACGAATTAGATTTGTGAAGCAGCTTGTTTGTGTGGATGATTCTGCCCTCACGCAGATAATTTGTCATGCTGGAGAGCTTTACAGCATCAGCGGTCGATCCTCTATAAAGATAACTGCTGTTTTAAGAATATTTTTCAAAATCTGCAGAGGAGGAAAACAGAATAAACACAAAAAAATAGTCTTAAGTATTTCTTTGATTGTCCAGTTATTGATCCTGAAACAATGAAATTAAGAGATACTGATTTCATTAACCTTCCAGAAAACGTATGCAAAGTAATACGGTATGCCTGAAGGAAGGTATGTATATGCATGCTCTAGTTTTAAAGATGTGCATATCAGAATACCTTTGAGTTTCTTTAATTTAGACCTATGATCAATACCAGGGTGCACTGCAGTGCTTTCAGCTTTGGGGAGCCAGTTGCTTGGTTGCAGAGATGCTAATGAGCAGAGCAACAGGATGGGGATCTGTACACGCTATCAGAGAGAGAAGATAAAGAGGGAAGATGATCAATGAGCGTGATTTGTTCCAATGTGCTGTGCTCTAGGGATTCATCTCTCTTGTTCAAGGGGCGTTCCAGACCTTGTGCTCGGTTGTTAGAGAGAACAAGTAAGAAGCAGTAAAAGAAGTATAGTTCTGCAGAATAAAACAACCAAGCGAGTTATTTGTATTACAGTAGCATGGAATCGTCTAGTCTTCACACATACTGATGCTTTACACTCACTGTTGGCAGCTGAGTATTCATACTAGTCCACATTGCTGTGAGGGAATAGCCCCGCAGTGGATGCAGAGAAGAAGCATTATAGAAAAACTCATTTGAAGGCAACTCAGGAGCACAGGACCACATTAAGCTGCAGCTGCCGGCCAGAATGAAAGATCATGTCGGACTCTTTGCGTGGTGAGTTGTGAGTGTGTTTTGTGTGTGTGCTAGAAAAAGGGGGACAGAGGTGGAATGAAAACAGTATACAAAATATGATAAGGACAAAATAAGCAGATGAGAAAATTGATTAAAGAAGGCTGATTGCAAAAAGACGAGCATATAAAACACTGACCTCTGACTCAACAGGTTATGGAATTCTTTGGGTCCATCTACCTTTCAACAGTAACTTAATTTATACTTGTGAGGTCTCACAGTGAGGGGGCTGCCCACGGCAAGCGCTCCTGAGCTGGGGGGAGGGGGGTCAGTCAGTATCTTGCTCATTGATTCATCCCATCCTAATCTATATTAAATAATGATGCATAGTACTGAATAATGGAGAATCTGTAAGCGTCAGATCACATTTTGGTTTTGAAGTTGTTTTGGCTCCCATTGGAGTAGGAGTGGTATCGTCAACAAGCGTTTCATCCCACTGTGTCTTCATGCAGAAAAACGTGGCGGAAACACAGTCTGCTATAATGCAATCCTGTAACCAACTGGCAGCCATTCAAAACTAATATAGCTTAAATAATGTCTACTTACAAACACCTGCATGCAAATACAGAAAACAATGATGGCACATACATCATCTCTCAACGCCAACACCATTCCTCCCTTCTCCAGTTGCCTGTCCGTATATGAACAAATACAACACACCAAAGGAAGTCCAGAAATATTGCTAACTGCTGGCTACACTAGTAACCCCAAAGAGTTTACCATCGCTCTTGAAGGCTACAGTGTTTTTAAATGATAGCTGATGGTTTCGAGATTGATCCCATCCAGTCTTTGCGATATCCTTTCACCAATGAGTCTGGTTGTGGTTGCTTGTGATGGATTATGCTGGGGCTTTATAAATATAAAGTAGTACTGTAAACCTGCTCTGTACTGACATATTTTTGATATCATTTGTCAAACATTATTGATTGCCAGGTATTGAACAATGTACTGTCCACACCAAGAATTGGACCTGGTAGAAGTATTGCTTGCTCAAGTTTTACATTACCAAAAACAAAAGTTCTGTAACTGACACAGCTTGTGTGAATGAAATAATACCAAAACAGCAGCAAATGGAATCTTTTATGCATCACAGTACCTTAGATCATGATCCTGTTCTTTGCCAGACAATCCCCTGTGTGAACGCTTGTGTCTTCCAAAGCCCCTCAGTCAGGGGAACACTGCCTTTAATTCCACTGAGGGCACTGACCTCCTTTTCCCTCTTCGACTCTCTGTCTCCGACTTGAATTTCCTAAAGGCACTGAGATGAGTTTAGCCCATTTTCTTTCATTTTGTGGAGGTCAGACAGGAGGAACACCTGTGGGATTCACCCTTTGAGAGGGAAAAAAACACCAATTGTACTTTCCAATTCTTCACTTCCCTTGTCCCTCTTTTCCACCCCTATTTAGCCAGGGTCAAGGAGATTTTTGACGGCACTCCCACTTCCCAGTTTGCCCTGCTGGCTTTGATTTCATGTCTCAAACCAAATTGTCATGCAGAAACTCAAAGTATGGATATGTTTGGAAGGTCCACCCATGCATTTATTCTACTTCATACATGCAGATTTCTTTTGTTTTTTTAAATGTTGGAGCAGAAGGTCCATAAATAAAACATTATTAGTCTCATGCAGACTCTGGAAAGATTTACCTCGGAGTGAACTCTTTAAAAATAAATTCTCATGACATGTCAGCTCGAAAAAAGTGACCGACCCTTCCATTGACTTAAAATTAATTCCATCACAGGCACTTACAACAATGCAAGAAAGAGATTACAGATCACACAGCCTTTGTGTTCTCAGAAGATTGTTTTTGAGTATAGAGATATATTTTGGGGAACAGGTTGCACTTCTCTCAACTTGTCTCAAATATCTGTTGGGCTCATTTTAACTATTCGAGTACAACTAAAACTTCACAGGGGACAACTCCATTTACCCAGGTGGTTGACCTCAAAGCAATCTCTTGAGACTTTAAATAAACTTACCTTTATCTGGGTGCATTAAAATTGTATGTGTGACTAATAGCTGCCTTGCATACCCTTAGTCTGTTGATCTTATGCAAGATATAAATATGTATGCATACACATATAAACATCGCTTCAGAGTCTGCCAGCTTGTTTGAATTGGCACACAAATATTTTTAGGGTATATTGGCCCAAAAAGTTTGCCCTGGATTGATCCTGTGCTTGCCAGGAAAAGTAGCACACATTTGTTAAATGCGACTGAAGGAGCTTTCCAAATTGAACAGTTTCAATGCACCTCTGTGATGTAATCACTCTTCAAATGTGCCACTGGAAGGGTATAGCCCCTTAATTGGGACATAGCTATAGTATGAATTTGTTAAAACCTCAATCAAAACCAATAGATCAAAGCCAAGTAGAGGTGCCAGTTGGCCTAGTGGTTAGGATGCATATCACATATTCAGAGACTGTAGTCCAAATCTATCCACAGTCCTCTCCTCTGCAATAAAGGCACAAAAAGACCAAAAATGTTATAGGGTTGTTTGATCATATTAGTTAACATCTAACAAAAGTCTGAAAAATTAATCAAAAAAATGAAAGGAAGCAAATGAAAGAAGACTGTTGTATTAGTATAGCTGATCATTTCCATATGATAGTTCTAGGATGAATTTAAATATTTTTCAATTGTATTTTGTGGAAGCAATTTTACGGTTTTAGTCTTATAATAAAACTGCAGTCTCTTTTCATGGATGAATGAAGAGGATCAAACAATGGAAACCGGTAAATGTGTTTAAACATAGTCACATTTAACAACAGTAACAGCTGTTGACATCGACCACTTCACTCTGATAACAGGATGTTTTGTTTCTGAGTGGCACCCTTTAAGAGGTTCAATCTCTCGAGATTAAACTGAAATATATATTTTTTTTCATGCTCTTGGCCAATGATATGCCCTCCTCCTGTGCGCTAATTTGGAATAATCAATTAGTCAG
Source organism: Labrus bergylta (assembly GCF_963930695.1). Classification (NCBI taxonomy): domain Eukaryota; kingdom Metazoa; phylum Chordata; class Actinopteri; order Labriformes; family Labridae; genus Labrus; species Labrus bergylta. The sequence continues at coordinate 15,275,986 of NC_089213.1, read as the reverse complement.
AGCTCACAGATGTAACACATATTTTTTTCTCCTTGCCTCTCTCATGTGCTGCTGCTCAAACTACAATTATGTCCTTCAATGTCCAAACCACATGACTTGGAATGGGCTTAAACAATCAATTCCAGTAGTGAGTTCCTATTGAGTTTTAATCAAGATTTCTACTCTGCTCTGTCTTCTCTCACGGTTGCCTGGCTGGCAGATTTCACAGGTCAAGGAACCATTCAGAAAGCTTTAATTAGCTTTCTCAAGCTAATGAGTTCTCAGGCATCATACAAATTGTTCTGTCAAAGCCTGACTTTGAGCCAGTTCTTGGATGGTTTGGGTGTGAGATCGACAGACTAAAGGACTTTTAATCATGTTCAAATTCATTAGCTCCCAAATGAGTAATGTTTCATTCTTCTCAGACATTCTGCACCCTTTTATTTCTCATAGTTTAGGCTGCCTTCCTTCCCCTTTACAGGCACCCCTTCTTGTTTGGTGTGACTTCTTACATCATTATAATGGATAATCTGTCCCTGGCACATTTTGGGTGAAAATTGTATTACAAGTCAAAGTTATTAGACTTGGAGCTTGGAAAGGCGAAACGTTAAAAGGGTAAATTCGGAGTTGGAGTACATTTGACCATCAAATGCCTTCATGAAACCCAGACAAAATATGAGCTTTGGTTTAAAGAGGAAATATGGTCCCCTGACCTCATTTCCTTTACTCCAAATCTAATTCAGCTAGGCCTAAATGGGGATGGTATTTTCCTAAACTGATAACTTGATGGGCCTAAAATGTCTTTTTAGAACCAGTTTCTATGGGAATTGAATTCCAATAGTGTGAGCAGTAAATGAGGAGGAGATTCATGTGGCTGTGCGTGGGAAAAGGGTATAACAAGGCGGTGGCGGCGGCAGTCGCTTTACACTTTGTCACATCCACAAAGAAAGCATTAGGGTTTTGACCCACTTCAAGCAGAGCCAGAATATTGCTGCTGGTCTCTCGCGCTGCCATAATGGTCTCGTCATCATCTTTGTCAACCTTATTCTCACTGTCATTGTAGTCATATTCATGAGGGAAACTTGCCCGGGGATTATTTGGCTGCTATTAATTTTATGACTGTTTATGAGTCGTGTGTGATACTGCATCATGCTTTTTGAAACTGATTGGGTTTAGAAAACAAAAAAAGAGTCACACAGTAAAATAACATTTTCTCCCTCTATCTCTCCATCTTTGTCTCCCTATTTCTTCATCTCTCTTTCTCTGGCTAGCTTGTGATGTGGGACTGATAGAGTTTGGAGCACAGCCACTCGCTGTCAGGTCCCAGCTAATGGAATCAACATGGTTGACGGATAAACCCAACGAAAATAAGTTGTCAGAGAGCTGCAGGCTCTTCATCAACCTCCCAGCCAAATATGGTGCTGCCTTGACCCCTCCCAATGCTATATCAGAAGGGTGTTCCATCTTCAGAATGCTGAAATAAGGTTTCAACTTCTTATTTATTAATGGAAACTTTTTTTGTTCTGGGCGACGTAAGGAATTTGGTTGTAGTAGTTCTTGGGATCAGAAAGAATCTCTGAGATATGTTTACCCTTCAGAATTTTGAGTTAGGTTACAACAGTTTGACATTTTGAGAAATATCACAATTCTATACCACATCATTCTAACATCTGTTCAAAGCAACAACATGTAGAAATTAGAAAGAGAGTAAATGTTTGGGTGTAAGACTAAAGTTCCCCTAATGGCCACTTTTGGCTGAATCCAAAAGCAGATAAAGGCCCCATATTAAAATGCCATACCTAAGATAATAAATGAACATGTTTACAGCAGTACAACAGTTAGCGTTGAACTCACCATTTTAAGGTGTGCTTAGGCTTAACACAATGCATAAATAGACAGATGCATGCTGCTAACTGTCTGCTTCAAATACTGTGAGGTGCAGTGTGGTTTATGAACTGTCTTCAGTCCAGCTTTTACAGAAGGTCAAAACCCAATATTTAATGATATCTAATTACCATATATGCTGCCCTCACTATACCTGTCTTCTTACTTTGTTAGTCAGACAATTATGTATTTGAGATAGTCTGTGCATGGGTGTTAAAGTTGTTTTGCTTTTTGAAGCATGGATGATGTCAGGCCATCCCAATATCCATGTGAGCAAGCAAGCAAGCAAGCAAGCAGGAGTCAGGCAGTCATCATAAAAACAATTCTGCGTGATACACAGTGGTAGTTTGCTGCCAGCTAATAAATTAGCCACGGGCACACAGCTTTGATAACTTGGCTTTTGACAACCCTTTGCTGTACTCTCCAGCTCTATCCTCTCTGCCAAATGATTTCACTTCTGGCCCAGAAAAACATCATGATGGTGGCTAAGATGCCACACCTATGGCTTCAAAAAGACAGTTGATGAACCAATGGGCAACGTCATGATGGCTATGTCCATTATCTAACTACATGATGGCTTCAGATTGACTGTAGGCCTACAGATGTGATTATCTCAATCAAGGGAACAACCTGTTAAGCCAAAATGACTTCCTCATTTGATTGACTCATTCACTCACTCACTCACTCACTCACTCACTCACTCACTCACTCTAGGTAATATAAAGAGAAGAGGCTAACAATTGATAGGAGGACAAACTTATGTGCAATGCAGCAGAAAAATGGGAAGATAAGACAAGTAAGGCAGAAGTAAACCAGAGTTCAGACACTGGGCTGAATACCAGAAGCATAAACAAGGACATTATGTTTGTCCAGTCAAATAATTCTCACTGCTGTGTATACCTTCCACAAGGAAGTGCAAAATTCCCCAGACCACCTCTGGCCAGCAGAGATAGACAGGAGAGGAGAAAATGAGGAGAGTGAAAGGCGTCTCAGCTGAAAACATGAGGGCTTGCTGTGCACTCTCTCCCTGAAGTGTACCATAAGCTTTACTTAATGTATGCCTTAAAGGACAAACTGTTCTTTATTGGAACAATGTCTGTAGGCTGATTTAATCAATACTGTATGTAGAGAAAGCTACGAGAAATCTCTAAACAAGACTGCATTCACTGTGGACTTATTATAAGAGTAATACATATCCCACAGTTGTCCCTTAAGAGATGTAACTCAAAACATGACAAACCTGGTGTCCACAGTATTTGTTACATGTAGAGCTGCAAACAAGAAAATACCTTCTGGATAGAATTTTTCAAAATTCACAACAGCTTTTCATAGATTTTTTTCGTATGACATAACCTTAACCCTGTTGCCATAATCCATGAAAGCAGTCGCGCTCAGTGCAAGGCTGCTCCCTCACGCTGAATCGATAGATCTTGGCTAATCTGTCGAACTGAGGCGGCTGCTCTGGCCTCCTTCGTCTGCTGTTCATTTCAAGAAAGGTCCACCAGTTTTTTTTTTTTTAAACATCAAAATGATTAACAAGGGACTTTGCAACGTTGGCAAGTAGCAGAACTAGGTCAAGGATTTCACACATCCACAGCATGCCTGATCTTTCTTGCGCAGTACCTTGGTGCTCCACCAGGAGCCACTGTAGATCTATGTTGCAGAGACAGGCAGATTGAGGATACAGAGTAGGGGGCATGCGGGGAGGTAAAAAGAGCTCAATGTATTAGATCAGCCACCCCACTGGTTTTGTATACCGACAGCTGTGCTCTATAACCCACTTGACAAGATTAAAAGTCCAAACATATAAACAAATAGACAATCTGCATCCCGGCTTGCACAGTCTCGTGCTCAGTCTCATCCCTCTCCATCTTTTTCTGCACCTTGTGAGCCACAAATGAGACGCGGTAGAGTGTTGGGGAGCATAATTTAGGGCTGCTTATTAAATCACAAAATGTGACCCACTTCAATGCTGTGCTGACTCAAAGATGCACCGTGCAGCTAATATTTCAGTATAGACTCTTATTTGTATAAATCTTGAACAAAATTCCATGCACGTGGGTAGATTCGACCCCAAACCTTTCCGTGACTGGCTTGGAAGTGCTGGTGCATGACTGTGCCATTGTTTGCAAGCAATATAAGAAGAAAAAAAAAAAGTGAGACAGGGAGAAATGACTGATGACAGATCCACAATGCTCAGCAGTACATCTCTCACTACACAGCCATGCAGCCCGGATTCCTCCAAGCTAAGGCATCCATCCATCCGTCCTCTTGCATGCCTGCGCTTTGTGTTTTGTGTTTAGTTTGTTTTGTTCTGACATGTTAATGGGACAGCTGATGGACTGGCACTCAGGTTCAGCTACAGGGTGAAGGGGCTGCTTGGTTTAGTCTACTCCGACAGCAAGGTCAGCTTGCTCATAGCTCACCTACCTTCTCCTCTTTTACTCCCTCCATCTCAATTTCTGCTTCACTCTGATTCTTCCAGCCTGATTTCTGCCTTTGTCTCATTCACTTCAATCACCCACGGTGTGTGTTTTTTTTTTGGGCATGCCTGTCTCGACTCATTTCCTCCGTCATGTTTACAGCTCTCCTGAAACAAGTTTCCCAATGATTGACCGATAGCTGCAAGGGAAATAGGGACAACAAATTAGACAAACTTTGACGCAACATCCAAAGTAATACTCTCTAACATAAGTAAGGAAAGCTAGGAAAGGAAAGAAAAAAAGGCTAAAGGGTACAAACGCTTTATGAAACTCACAAGACTAATCTTGAGAGTTTCTCAAGAGTTTCTCAAGATTAGTTTCTCAAGAGTTTCTACAGCCTGCATACTGCCAGGAATTAAAATGTTAAAATTAAAATGTACAAGAAAACACAAACTTACCAAAGACAGAAAGCTGTCAATCTGTACTGCTGACTTTAAAGTAGAAAATATTTCTTTCTGCGAGACTCACACTTGAAATTCAAACTACGTTAAACTTTGATTATGTTGCAGCTTCTAAACAAATGCAATAAAATTCTAGTAAATATTTGCATGCTTCCAGTGGCGATTCTAGAGCCTGTTGGGACCCTAGGCAAAAATCGACAGGTGGGCCCTCCAACCAACATTCAGCAGGGCAAAGAGAATGAATACTGTCAGGTGGGGCCCCCTTAGGGAGGAGGGTTCCTACCGTCATTGCCAAATTTGAACGTTTTAAGCCGCTGCTTTTGGGCCACCTACTGCTCTGGGGCCCCAAGCAGTTGCCTGCCTTGCCTGTTGACAAGCAACGCCTCTGCATGCTTCTCCATATCTTTGTTGCAGGATGCTAAGGATCGTTCAGTATAAAAGGCAGAGCAGGAGTGCCACAACACTCTACTTTTTTTTTTTGCCAATCCTTTCATCTGCTTCAGGCCTGAAAGCAAATGGCAACTGACTGACCCTGAATAAAGACAGGTCATCTGTGTGTCTGTGTGGTTGTGTTTGTTCCACTGCAGACACATCAGAGTGTATAAAACCTGTTGCCCTAAACTTTGCATGGGGATGCATTATTTCACAGGGTTAATGTTGAATACTTAATGAAATATTTATTCAGTGCTGAACTTTGCAGAGTTTCCTCAACCTAGCACCTAGATTCTGTGTTGTTCAATGTGGGAACTGGAAGTTTTCAGCAAAATTAAATACCAGGGATTCAGTTCTTACTGAGTAATCACATCTCTCCAATGAGGGGACCTCTCCTGATAGGGTACTGCAGAAGGTGTCACTGAGTGTTGTTTAGGGCAGCCAAAAATAGAAAGTTTGCTTTGTCAATCGGTGTGACTTTATCTGCATTAATCCCTAACCAGGCTTAAGTAATGGAAATTGTCAGTTTTTTTTCTTCAATAAAAGTGTAGCAGCTTGGTAAGAAAAATATAAAGATTTGGAAATTTTGCAATGAGTTCCTTTTACCCTTGTTGTGTGAAGATCAACTGGCAACTGTTTAGAGAGCACAGTTCACCTGAGACAAATTTCCTTGTGCGTGTAAGCATAACTGGCCAATAAAGCTGATGCTGATTCTTAACACTCGCTATTAACTAGCACAGGGTAATGTAACCCAGTTATTAATACAGATACTTATAGTGAAGTTTAGAGACAGAGCAAGGAGGAAAGCTAAAAAGCTAGAAAACACTAGAGAGTTGTACATTTCCGTAAAGAAAAAGACAATTTTCTTAACTTTGCAAAGATTATTTTCATTTTAAAGAGCCAGATTCCTTCAATATTGCATGTTTTTGACCACGATTCAAAAATTGGATCTTCGAAGCAAAATGGTGCAGGAGGAGAAAAGGAGTCTAATATCTGCCTGTATTGTCACTGCACTAGGTCTGTTCCTTGTCCTCTTCCCTTCTTTTAGTGATAAAGACTGAAGCTAAATGAGACACCAGAAGGAAAACTTAACCAGAACTAGAAAGCTAACTGAGCTACAATAAAATGCATAGTTATGATACGGTTGAGGTGAGGAAAGAATTAGAGGTGGTTAATTGGGGATACAGTAAATATATGCATGTGAGCAGTTCTAAAATGAAGAAATGCGGTTGTTTGTTGCAGCGTAATTTCAGACACCCATTGCTAAATGAGTATATATGAGCGCATCAAATTCTGCTAATAAAGAGGCATAGCATTTTTGAGTTTTATGATAAGTCCATAAAAAAGCTCAGAGGATAAACAGTGATCTGATGTAGCCATCAACCAGACCATTACCAATGAGCAGTAAACCCAAAATATAATAAAACCCCTAAATATAGACAAGAAGAGAACGATGGGGAAAGAAGGAGAAGCAGAACATAGAGCTTGTTTTCTGCCAATCCCCAATTATCTCCCCTCATTTATTTACTCTCCATCCATCCCTTTAAAGCTACAGGGCCTTTAACACCCTTAATCAACCTCTCCCCCCAGCAGGGCCTGCAGCAGGCATCTTCACTCGCCTACGTAATTGACTCTTCATGTTTGAGAGGCAATAAAAGTTTATGACTATTAAACATAACATCAAGCGGGCTGTCTTGTTTTTTTTTTTTACCAAACTATTAGGGGTGGGAAGGCACGTTGTGAACCGATAATTAATTGCTTACTCTGGGGATGCCTAATTACCAATTGTTGGTGTTATTAGCTTATTAGCGGGTGGATTTGACAGCCCTGAAATGCTTTCAAGACAGCTGACAGAAGAATGGATTGGGCATCCATTGGTGCTTGTAGGTGCTAACATAATTGGTCTTTATTTATTTTTTAAGTACAATACGCACCAAGCAAAGTCTCAAAGCAAGCAGACGTGACAGAGCTATGAATTTGAAGGCTCCTGCTTGATTTAATAGTGATGGACTGGAAATATAAAGGTTAAAGGATAATTGAGTGCTTTTTTAAGATCAGACGACATGACTCACGTGATGGATTATAATGTGATATATGCAGTATATGTAAGACGTATGGTATAGCCAGTGACATTTAAGTGTTTTCCCTACGTGTTCCAGCCCCTCAGGGGGGGGCGGCCCTTGCATTCGACAAATTCTCATCCAGGTGACACCTGGGGGTCAGAACATATGGGAACTGACAGTAGCCTCTTGTTCCTGGGTAAAACTGCGAGTATTTTTAGGGTTCTGTTTGAAAGTGATAAGAAAGACAAGGGTGCTGTTCAGTGATCTATCCTTTGGTGCCAACCTTGGCGGCCGAAGTGACAAATTTAGACATAGAGAGTTCTCTTCCACCAAATTAGATCAGGCCAATGGGCCATGAAAACCTTGTCTCTGTTTCCCTGGGAACAAATGGAAACAGATAGATATTCTTCTCAAGATTCAGAACTTCTGTCAATGCTTTACACCCAACCACATATCTCAACACAGTATGAAGATGTGCTAGCATGGTGTCAAAGTATTTAAACATGCACAAATGGTCTTTATGTTTTGTTTAAGAAGAGTCATCGTCTAACTTTTTATAACTTCATGTATTTGGCTAATTAGTTTAAAGAAATGGTTCAATTTGTTTTAAGTGGAGTCATAAACTTATCAATGGTGCACCTCCTACTGTATGTAACAGACAGCCCGGTGTCTGTTCGGAGAAGCTGGTCAGAGTTTAACGAATGTACCACTTTGGACGGAGTCAGAAAGATAAAGATTTTGAAATCAGGGACTTAGCCTAATGTCATATTTATCATATTTATATTTATCTATTTTTTTTTTTTTTTTTTTTTACGTAATCTTCTTTGTGATTGTTAATTGTTTGTTTAAGTTTAAAAGGTTCAATTTTAATGATTATTTTCCCCCTTTATCTTGAGGTTTTTTTCATTTTTTGGGCGGGCTGTTTGTGCCTTTATTGTAGAGATAGGATATTGGATAGAGTTGGAAATCAGGGAGAGAGAGAGAGAGAGAGAGAGAGAGAGAGTGGAGAATGACATGTGGGAAAGGAGCCACATGTTGGATTCCAACCTGGGCAGCCCCCTTTGAGGACTATGGTCTCCCTACATGGGGCGGGAGCACTAACCACTAGGCTACCAGATGTCTTGATGCTTTTGATGTGTGTGAAGCACTTCGAATTGCCTTGCTGTTGAAATGTGCTACATAAATAAACTTGACTTGAATATTACATTTCTGTTTAAGTTTATGATATATATTTTTTTAATATTTTTTTCAATACTTTTCTTTTTGCACAGTATCCTTTGACCCAAACAGCTGACATATAGCACAGTTTTGCAGATAAAAATCATCATGGTGAAGGAAAAGCCTGTCTCATGTTGAGATGAAGTAATGAAACATGTAAACTGATTGACACAGACTTTTTTAAGTTTGTGTTTCCCATGACCCCGCCAACAGCAGTGCATACATAGCTTAAGCTTCCATGTAAGTTCATAACCTGGCTTCTCCCAACAGGAGCCATGCTAACCGTTATTTTTTTCATTGAAGTGATCAGACAATGAAGCTCTGCTAAATATAGCTACAGCTCAGCTCACAGGCTCAAGAAGAATTGGTTTACATTACAAAAGAGTATTTCTTTTCAGGCTTCAAAATAATAGTATTGGATATGTGTTTTCACTGGAGTACTAGCTGATACCCAATCCTGCATAATAGTCTGTCATAACAACATTGTTTATCTTTACACTGAAGTTGAATATCAGCTACATACCTGCATCATTTTTGTTACAGAGCACCAATGGACTAAACTAATCCAATTTCTCTTTCAGGTTAACTCATTAACGATGTTGTTACTTGGCTTTGAACTAATATGGAACAGAGTTTAGATGTTACAATTACTGTTCTCTACTTTCTCTCTTATAAAGACATGCTCATGGTGATGTTACAGAAAAAAACAACACTAAAACAAAACAAAAAATAAAAGATCTTATTTTTTGTATATTAAAACAGTCTAGTGTTTTGGAGGTATGATGACATGAGTAGTGTAAAAAAAAAAAAAAAAAAAAAAAAAAAAAAAACCCAATGACTGATACTCAAGGCAAGAGAGATGGCAAAGCCATTACGGAGAAGGAGAATGTAAACAGAAAATAATAACAGGGTAAGAGACCCTTTTCTCGGCACCGGCAGCAATTCAAGAGCAGATTATTTCTCTAAGTGCTCCATAAGCGGTAGTGCAGAAGCTTAAGATAACTTGTTGCATTATTGAAAGGGAGAATGTGAATACCACTCCCTGTTACTCTGATCTGTCAGGGAAGTCAAGGGATAGAAATTGTCCTTATATGCATGCGTGTGTGTGTGTGTGTGTGTGTGTGTGTGTGTGTGTGTGTGTGTGTGTGTGTGTGTGTGTGTGTGTGTGTGTGTGTGTGTGTGTGTGTGGACAAGAACTGATTTTAGTTGGCAAAGCGAAGGTGGTGAGTCATCTTGTTTCTAAATTCATGGATGGACTGTGAGCAGGAATTACTTTTGACAGAGGGATTGGGATCTGAAAGAAGCTGCCTTTTATCAGTTAGTCAAAGGAGTCCAAATCCTATCATTTTACAGATGCTAATTTGGCTCGGTGGCAGCCGTGTTTGATCAAAGTTTGGTAAAATTCAGAGCTCATTTTGATAATCTATGACAAGGCTGGAGCTATAGCTGATGGAAAAGTGTAGACCAATACATTATACAGTACATGAGGCAACTGGAAGTTTAGGTTGGAAACATGTCAGGATGATATTAAATGTCAAAACTGGCTTTGCTATTACTGCCTCGGTGGTCAGTGCAATTTGGGGCTTTCATTGTAAAGATAGGACAGTGGATAGAGTCAGGAATCAGGGAGAGAGATAGTAGGGGATGATGACAGCCTCCGTCCATGGGGTGCGCACACTAACCACTAAGCTACCTGTGACCCCGATTGTCACATTTTAAAAACTCAGACTCCATACTTTTCATTTGTCATAACTGTAGTTTGCTCTGACTCATGCTTGACATTATTGTTATAAAAAAACAATTCAGGACAGACAGTGCTTTGATGGTTCATTGATTGATCTTTACCCCCAAAATGTTGCACTGATCATTTTCAAAGAATTAAAAAAAAGTTTTATTTGACCAAGTCCTTGAGGCAACATACATTTGAATTCCTTAAAACGTTCTGGAAATTTCATTCTAAGGCTTGAAATGCTATCTGAATCATAAGTTTTGCCTAATAACAGTGAAGACAGGAAAAAGAACGAAGCGATCATGTTAGGAGATGATTTCTGTCTGCAACCTTCTCTTGTTAAGCAATGTGGTGAGAAGGACACAAGTACTTCAGAAGATAGAGGATTGTGGATTTTGTTTTTGCATTGGCTCCTTGTCTTTTGAAGGTTATGGTATCTTAGAGATGCAAATTATTTGAGATAAAAGGTTTCAGTTGGAAGTTCAGGGTCTGCTTGAATCCTCATGGATTTTTTTTTAACTTCTTCTCAACACGTGGTCCGATAATTAGTGCATTTAAGCGCAGCAGCTTGAAAGTGTTCTCGATGATCAAGGCTTATCTGACTGGAAAACTGCTCTTTTATGAAGGTAACACAACTTGCCCTCAGGCAGGGTTAAAGACTTCAAATGGGGCTTGCTGGCGATCCGTTAGCTAAATATTGTTTGCCTCTAGAAAAAGTAGAAAAAGAGCACAGAAGGTTGAGAGAGAGAAAAAAGAAAGAGAAAGTTTTGATAAGGGGCTGCCGCTGGACAGAAACCAGTTCTGATTTCTGTAGTCCTGATACACAAGAGGAGAAGGACTACCTTTGGGACAAGCGGGCCAGAAACCTAAGGGCCATGTCTCTTCTTAACAACTGAGCGCAGTCTCATTCAATTACTGTTAACTCACAATCAATAAGATGACCTACAACACATGAGTGGAACTTGGCTGCCTTCACTGATGCCTCCATTTTGGAGAAAAAGAAAATCTTCTCCCACTATAGATTTTTCCCTTGTCCTTAGGCTGGTCAATTACATCAATAACTTCCAACAACACCAACAGAGAAAATATAAGGTGAAGGAGCTCCTCTGTGAGTTCAGTTCAGTCACCGTTTTTTCTCTCGACATTCTGCCAGTCAGGTTGTAATTTTTTTTCTTGTTCTCCATTTTCCTGTTCACAGCCTTCCTACAATTTTGTAGCCGTCACTCCTGGCAGTGGTGCAGCTTTACCCCACTCCCTCACTCCATCCCACGACAAGATGGAATCACTGCCTGAAGGCTGGCAGTCAGTGAGACCGGGGCTGTATGCTAATGACAGCTCAGGGGGGGCCAGAATACCCAGGCAGAGCCTGTGTCAAGCCGCCATGCCAGTGTGAGTTACAGAAGCAGCAGTTTGCAGAAAGCAGCGGGAGGTCTCCATGTAATCACTTCACTTTATATTCAGCAGACGGCAAAGTCACAAAATATACCTTTTCTTGAAGCTGAGCGCTGATGCATCTGAAGGGAGCTGGGTTTTTGGTTGGGTTGTGTTGAGTCAGAGAGATGCTGTATGTCTACACACGTCCATCAATGGAAGCAGTGTTGATGCAAAGCTGACATTCCTATTTTTATTAAAACACATGCAGTGGGAGTGTAGTATGTATCCTCTTTAATACCTGGAAGCTAATGCGTAGGATTTTCTTTTTTTTAAATCACTGTAGAGGTCACATAACAACGGAGGGTCTTCCCTAACGAACATCATTAGCATCCCTTGTTACTAATCCCTCTATCCTTGCCTTGGTTAAGTTTAAAAGAAATTCCTATTGAATTCATCTTCAATAAAATCCCCTCTGTGGCACTTATAAGATGATTTGTAATTGTTAAGCCTCCACAGTAAAAGCGTGCCAAAAGCAGGATTAGACAAAAAAGTTTGTTGGAGCAGTTCAGGCAGACAAAAGACTATGAGACTATGATCGGCATCAGCAGGGAGAAGGATGTTTGCTGCAAATGATTGAAATGTAGCAGATGTAAGGGCTACCATGCAAAAAAAAGAAGGGGTCTATTTTGTCAGCTCAGGCGCTGCAACTGGAGCTGGTTTCCCTTGCAGGAATATCAGAGGCCCAGGAAACTTTATTCTTTTAGAGATATTTGATGATGCAAGTCATGCAGAGGAATACTGGCGGCCTGTGTGCAAACTCAAAACAATGAAACTTGTTATTCAACCCACCTTGGTTTCTGCCTGCCAAACAATGAAATGTTGGATAGCTATTGATCAGGCCATCTGTCTTTCTGTGTATATCTTACCCGATGCATCAAAAAGTGCTAGTCTGGGCCCAGAGTAGGATGTGCATAAAGTAGTCATGAGTTTTTCTATAGAGGTCCCCACTGGTAAACTCTGTTAAAAAAACCCCTAACGTGAGTCAGTTAGGGTCCCAAAAAAATAATGAAAATGACTAATCTGGTTTTATAGGGTCTTATTAAATTGATAAAGAATCTAGACAGGAATCTAGAATGTTTAATAACCAACCAGGCTGGATCTGTATTGATAAGAGCTAATTAAGAATCACTTATGATGATGTTGTAGGCTGAAGTGACCATGGAAAAAGCTTCTGTAAAAACATTCAGGTTATTAATAGTTATAGTAATCATTTGCAATGGTTCAGCTAACTTACTGTACTACATGTACTTACTTTAAACATCTTGGCATCATTGCTACTCTTCCAGCTGCAGTCGATATTACAATCAACATTTCACTTCCTTGTTTGATTCTATTTCTATCTGGGCCAGTATTGGCAGACAAGTATTTGGAATGGGTATATTTTTTACTGGAATTGGGATCAACTACCCTTTTGGTTTTCCATCCAAAGGGCCTCTCTTTTGATATTGTATCTATGGTTGCCAGGTTTGTATTGGTTTAATACAGGTCCAATGCAGATCCAGTCCAACATCTGGGCCCATAAAAACCTCTACTTTAATTTGCACGCCACATGGTTGGGAGCATGGAAATACAAGGCAGGTGGGTGTAGATTATTGGTGTTGTTCCTCCTCACCAAAAGAAGCCAACTAATGTTTCAGGAACAATCAGATCAGGATGTCATCACACTAAACCTTGGGGCAGACCAAGAAGCACCGGTAGGGAAAACATATCCTTTCCAGCAGGAAAATGCCTCGGGATGTAGCAGTATAACACGTAGGATGTGGCTAGGCAGGAGGACATGTAGGCTTCATTTCTTGGCCTAAGTCTTCTACTATCACGAACCAGAAAACGGTGTAAATGGACAGATGATTGGCGTTTGCAAAGCCATTACGGTCACAGAGGTGGCTGTGCTGTATATTTCACTTAGTCCATCATCTCCCAAACAAATCACATTTCTTAACCATATATTGCATGGACAGCAAAAATCACTTTAAGGTAACCAGCGTTCATTTGAATGCTCTGTACTCATTCTTTATCCAATATACATTGATTGGCAATATCGAGGAGCAGCAATAAAGGCCCAGTGTACACAAGAAATGGGATTTGCACTGAAAAATTGTCCATTTTACATCGTCCACTCCCATAATCAACTATAAAATGAGGTGGAATTTTGCCTTCTTAATTTGACTTAACTTATACTTGTGCCTCTGCTCTCTAATCATTCAAATGTCTGCATGAAATTGAAATGTGTTTGCAAGAGCAGGGACTTGTGCAAGGAAAGCACCTCCTTTACGGAGCATGCCAGATGTGATAAAATGAAACAAGGGACATAAGCAGAGCAAATAGATGCAGGCAGACTTCCATGTGATACAGCAGAATTATTTGGATGGCTGGCAACGGCAAGGAAATGGAGACAGATCTGCATGCCAAACGATTGATTGTTATCCCTGGCTCAGCCGAACACGACCTTTCATTTATATGATAAACAGCTAAATTTAATCCGAGCACTTGTCTTTCCTTTCCTTCCATCCTCTCTCATTTAATGGTGCTGTTGCATTATCAGTCATCTCTCAAGCACTGTGATTGTACCACTTTCTCACTCCAAGTCACGTTTCGCCGTACTATCATTCTGTTGCCTTGGTTTCAAGTCAAATTGAAAGGCATGGGGGGTTGGGCCATATGCGCAACTTGCCATCAAATTGGCTCCAAGTAACATTAGCAGATGCCTGAACTGTGTGTTTCTAGGTTTTGAACTAATATTACCAAATGGCATGGCCTGTGGGGGTGTGAAGAAGCATATCGTATGCCTGTGCAGATTGTTCACATCACAGCAAGACTGTGTGTGTGTTTGTGTGTGTGTGTGTGTGTGTGTGTGTGTGTGTGTGTGTGTGTGTGTGTGTGTGTGTGTGTGTGTGTGTGGGGGAGGGGGGCGGCGGTTTGATGCACATTGATTTGTGGCTAGTTATCCTCTTTTAACTTGCAGTTATAGACACAACCTCAGGTCATGCCCCATTAAGTGTAATCTGAAACATATAGCCCTGAACACAGTTTTCAAAAAGATTACATAAAGCATCATGGACTTAATTATACAATGCCTAAACTAGGTCTCTGTGAAGCTGAATATACTGACACCATGCGAGCAAGCAGTCAACAGGTAAGCTATACAATGTGAAAGACAAAAATGTCTGTGTGCGGCTGTTAGATACATAATGATACATTTGATGAATATTGCAGCATGTCCTGGACATGCAAAAATGGGTGAATAACTTTACTACAGCTAACGGAAGCTCACCACACATTGGTTAACTAGACTACTCTTTCCTAGAACTAAATGAGAGCTCACTCCCTACCAACCTGCTAGTCTACTCTTTCCTAGTGGAAGGAGCTATGTAAAATTACTCCTCTAACACCCTTTGGAGGACAGAAGAACAAGTTATAATCACAGCCCCAGGATTATCTGCCTAACATTCATTTCTAGAATAATTAGATTCAAGGATAACCCCTGGTATAGGACTCTAGATTACCCCCCAGAGAGGGAATAACTGTGAACTCCCCCCGCTAGGATGTTAGGTGTGTATGAAGTGTGTAATATAAATCAGTAAGACAAGTGTGCCGTGGTGTGACTGCTCAAAACTTACCTTCCGAGGTACACGGGGTCCTTAAGGGGAACTTTCAGTCTTTGTGGTATGAATGATTTCAGTCAGAAAATGATTTCAAAAAGTTTCCGAAAATGTAATTAAAAATTATAAAAAATTTCAAATGATATTCCAAATGCAAATACAAAACAGTAAAAGTAAAAGATATTAAAAATGGAAACGGAAAACAAAACTCAAAGACCAAAGTCTAAACCTGTGAGTGTAGACACTTGAGGTTTTAAAAGATCTTGGCTCAGAGACTAAGTCCCAAAATGGGATTTCAAAAGTCGGAGTGGCGTGGATTCGTTTTGCAAGGCAAAAAGGAACCTCGATCAGATTTTCTACAGCATTTTTATAGCAAAAAAGTCTCTCTTTTTTTTCCAAGATCCTGTAACACCTCAACAATGCACGTTTGCAGAAACGTGATGCATACACAGGTCAAGTTCAGGACATAGGTAAAACCAAGTTCATATGTGGTTTCAGCTCGAAGACCGTGAACCGAGCAGATACTCAGAAGCGCTATACGCCTACGAGCTCCTATGTGGTTTTGCTTCAATGTATGGCACACTTATCTTGACCTTCACAGGAGCGTAGGCACTACGAGTGTGTTTAAGTTTAACAGGAAATGTTGAAAGCAGAAAAAGGTTATGACTTTATGACCTATGTATTAAATGATGAAAGAATTACATGATAATAAAAGGAAAAACCAAAAACAAATTCAACAATTGCATAACTCTTTCTGATCTTTCAACAATATACAAAACTTTACTGAATCAAAGTATGAGCAAGGTTCTCCTTTCTTGCCAAATTTTCATTTCATTTTTTTTTTTTTTAACCTTCAATAAGCTATATTGTTTGTCTGATCAATTAAAGATTTTCTTCTCTACAAAGCCTTCAAAAAATAAAATTAGAAATGTATTCCAAACATTTCACAAAGCACAGCTAATGAATCACGACAGGAGCAGAGAGAGACAGAAAATTTAAGCAGTGTTTCAAGCCAGAGCGAATGGAACCGACGAAAAATGAAAAGGACAAATTCAGGAATGGGCACACATCGAGATCCGAGGAGATGTTGAAATAAAGTTTATAATAAAAATAAAGAAATAAAGAGTCCACGAGCCATATGTAATCAATGAAAAAGGGAGATTTCTGTGAAAAAAGTATTCTTGTTTTTTTTCTGCGATCAAAAGCAATGCATCATTTCTTTTTCAAATTCTGTTGCTTAGATGTGTTGATATACCCCACAAAGACCCCCCACCCTCCACCCCTTGTGGTTTACAGAATACGAAGTTGCTTGATGTTGGCTGTGAAAATAATGAGGCTTTTTCTTTCTGCACAGCACCTTTGACATTGTAAAGCAGTCAGATTCACCAACTGGCAGCAGTATCTGGAATGCACTAGCTTTACCTTCTGGGGACTTAAGGGAAAAGAGAGGGAGTAAGATCAACAGAGAGAGAGAGAGAGAGAGAGAGAGATATTCGAAGCAAGATCGAGGAGTGAAACAGGTAGAATAGCATAATTCCCCCACAGAAGAAAACGAATAAGAGACAGGAGAGTGCAACACGTCTTACACGCTCATTCTGATCCACTCATGGATGATTGACAGCGCCACTGGCAGATCCATGAAATACATTTGAGAGTCTATAGGAAAACCCCTTGTGGGCAACATGGTAGAGGAAATCCCTGTGGGTGATCGGCTTACTGTCTCACCTACTGATTTATAACTTCAGTTCATATTAAAGTGGACCTCACTCCCATAAAGAGAAAGACATGAGCTTGATCTCTTGCCTAAGAATCTTTTTTAACTCTTTATTAGGATAGGGACATGAACGTATCAATGTCTAATTTTCTACAGCCATGCACACTTCCTGTATCAGGAAAATAAGCCAGTTGGGTTGCTGGCAGGTGCATGTGTTGACAATTCCAGCTCAATCAACATACTGACTGACCTTGGCTCAGCAATTGCAAAACAAAATGTCTGACAAGAGTTTCCGACATTTGAATAGGCATGCAACAGCGACGCATGATGTCAACACTGCAAATTGCCAGTCTTTATGTTTCCAACCGAGCATTTTTCTGTAATTATTAAACACTGGTTGATTTCACTGTAGGTGCATGTTCGTTCATTATGGACAATTCTCATAAACATGCTGAAGACTATGTCATCTTTACAACTGCCTGGCTATCATAAAACGACAAGAGAACACAATGAATAGAAAACTGTGCCAGAGTATTGAGCTGTATCAACAAATTAGGAAAACATCTTCAAGATTGAGGCATCAACAGACTCACATTCAAGCCGTTTGAATATTTTCATACATTTAAAGAAATCCAATGATGTCGATTGCTAATTAGTGCTGCAAGTGCCGAGAGCTTACTCATGCAGCACTTCTCATATTGAACTCAAATAGCAGGGCTTTGCATGTTTAGCTATGGTGCCAATCATATGTGATTACAGTTATACTGACTGAAGAGAGGAAACTATTTATATGCCACAGCTTTGGAGCTCAGTTTGATGCTTTAATATCCCATCTGAAATATTATAAATTACTGGAGTAAAGACGTCTTTGTTTGACAACTTAAAGGCTCACTGTATCAGTTTAAACACACACACACTTGGTTTCACTAATTAGAGGGAGTCAGTCTCAATCCTCTGAGATATTTGGTTAAATTCTTCGGTGACCGTGGGGGCAACTCTCTCAAGTCTGAGGAAATGACCTCAAACCGAAGACAGAGTAGACTTGCATTATGGGAAATGTAGGGTCATGGACTTATGAGCTGGAGCTGAATTTGGGAAATTAAGAAGCTCTGGCTAAAACATTACTTTTGATAATTCATTTTCAATGTGTATTGCCCATAGACTGTTAATAGCATGGCCGTAGTTTCAGTAATGTCACCCACTGCTTTCTAAAACGGAGTTTTGAAGCCCAACAATGGTAGATGCCATATTGGAAATTATGTCTCTATCTTATGGTCAACCTAGTGACAGTCAAAAAGGTGAAGCTTAGACTGGCTTTGAGCCTCCCGGGAAACAGCTACAGTAAAATTCTTCCACCTGTAAGTAGGATCAGCCACGCCTCTAATTATGCATAACTCTTAGTGTTAATAAAACATTTTTCTGGGTGGACGAGTTATAAAAACAGTACAGTGTACCAATAAAGAAATATGACATTTAAACCAAATCCTTTTTTATGTATCAGGCTGTAAAACGTGTTTATTTCTGCTGTCAAAATGTGCAATTTGATATGGGTGTTAATGGGATTCCTGAGCTTTTGGAATCAAGCCTCAAGTGGACACTCAAGGTACTGCACTTTTTTGGACTTCTGCAATGGCTTCATTTTTCAACACCAAAGGTTTCCACTTGTTTTCCCCCAGGCTGTTATGTGTGATTATGCTTTGTTTTAGCACTTTCAAGAGGTGGTTTTGTTGAAGCTGTAACACCTGACCTGATGTCCTCAGGGAGAGATGTGCATCTCATTTACTGTTTAAATGTGAAAATGTGTTAACACCGTTGAGGATGCTTTTGATAGCCTTGTACGATACATTTCTATGATGTAACATGCATGCCTGGTGAGCAGAGCAGGTGATAGGCTACTGGCTAAAATACAATGTAGGCTGTAGTACAAGGCTATAATGTCTGTAAAGTGCAATTGCATCATTACATTTTAACATAAAATTGATTTAATTTAAATTCAGGTAGCAGTAAGCTATGGTTAATGTGTTGATGATATTTCTTAATGCATTCATGTGGTTATTTTTTTTTGTCTATTTTTTACTTTTATACCATGAATGTATTAACAGTGGCATCTTACCAAAAATTAAAAGGAAATGGTCCCTGTAGCTTTTGTCTGCCCCAATTATTCTTCAATTACATGGTTAACTCTCACAGTGCTGATCCATAGACATTTTAACAGTATGATGTGCATCCTTTTGTTTTTTCCTCAGGTCTGTCATTCAAATAATCGCTGGGAGGAGCTAAGACTCGAGGATGTGACGTGAGGAGGAAAGGTTAAAAAAATAACGTATTTGTGAGGAGATGGGTTAACTAAATGGCTGCAATCTTTACAGCGATGGACAGAATAACTTACAAAGTGCTGTTCTCCATTCACCGTACTCATAACTGTTCATAGGTCACCCTGTAAAGGAGGCAAAAAAAAAATTACAAGTTGTCTCATGTATCTTAGTAAAGACATGCTTTTCCTTCCTTATTACGGAAATGCTATAGAGCAAATAAATAAGACCCAGTGAGGATTAGTGAGCTTCTCTAATGTTGGCTGCAGCTGAACATATCTTCAAGTTTGATGCCTTCCTTCATATTCCCATATAAACTAGTCTCTGTTATTGCACAGGGCTGCAAACACTGCAGCTGGTATCTGGGATGTTTGAAGATGTACCATGATTTCCTGAGGGATGGCCAGTGGTTGACATCGTGGATGAGTGGTATGTATGAAAACTATCAATTCACTGTGTAGACTTTTAACATCCTCCACTCAGCAAAGCACTTTTACACGCTGGGCAGTGTCAGATCTTTTCTCATATGTCTCCAGATTTATAGCTTTGAGAATTCCCTCTTAACTCGTACTGTGAGTTTGAGCTTTTCCTTTTAAAACTGTCATTTTTATACTCTCCAGGAATCTCTTTTGAGCACTACTTGTGTGCTGAAATAATTCAGAGGAAAAAAATAAAGAAAAGCGAATAATGAAACACGAATGAAGTAAAAAAACAAGATCTTAAAAGAAATATTCAAACCTTTCAGTGAATCATTTAACTCCATACCTGCAAATACTGACAAACCTTGACATTCCCTTCTTCTAATAAAACGTCTAATTTTTGTTCCAGCCTTTGAAGAAGTAGTTACGGAGATGTAGTGGAGTCATCCTCTCTCCCCTTTTCTTTATTTGTCTCCTCTTTCATCCTGTCTTTGTTTCCCCTCATTCACCTTATTTTGGCCGGAGAACTGATCGGGAGAGGCAGCTAATGATAGGAGGGACAGTCACCCATCTGTTCGGCTGATGCATTATTGATCCCTGGCTGCCATCGGGGTGAAAAGTGAAGATTTCTTTGGGTGGAGTCAGGAAGACCATACTGATAACAAAACACACAAATACACAGACACATCAGTCTGCTTGTGCACAAAAAGAAGCGCACAGGGTTTGTTCGCTTACTTTTCAATTGTTTTTGGTCTAAAAGAGAAACTTTTTGGAGGGTTGTTCCAAGCTACAAGTCCTCTATGTAACCCTGCATAATAAGGTTCTATTTTAGTCAATTATGAACCAAAACAACATCTGACACCTCAGTGCCTAGGTACTCACGCTGAAGAAACAAATATATGTACAAAAACACCTCTTGAGAACTTCAAAGATGATGTCTGCGACCGCCCAACAGTTTTAGAATAATATGTCGTCAAATGGCTGTACAAAGATGACAAGGTGTGCTGGGAGTTCCTGAGGGCAAATAAGACAGTGGATTAATTGTGTGGAATACACGGCCATACTGCAACATGCTATAAATGTCCTCATCTCCAGCCTGTCTGCAGAAAAAGAACAGATGAGTTCATAAACAGACAGTGGAGGACAGTCTGTTTCCTGAGGCGAACAGGCGAGTGTGAGAATATGTCTGAGAGTGAGTTGTATGCACATGCGTGTGTGTGTGTGTGTAATAGTGATGTCTCCAGTCTGACTGTATCCCCAATGAGGAGTGAAATAGTTGAGTGATTAATCATTTCCACTTCGTAAATTCACTTTGTGTTTGTATCTGACTGTTGACATGCGGGTGTGTTCATCCACACACACACTCAATGCTCTCTTGCTTTCCTCTATAGGGCGACATGGTTTTGTGGATTTGTCAGCACACTGCACTGTAACCAGCATGATGTGACAATTTAATTAACGTCTACTTGTTCTCTTACTCTGAGGTTAATGCACCGACGGAATAGGTCTTTAAAACATCCAATGCACTAAATTTAAAGCTGAATGGCAAAGTTTCGAATTGATAAAGGATTCATTCTTTTTTATATATATATATTTAAAGGACCAATATGTAAGATATCTACTAAATTAAATAATAAAATTACAATACTTTATCGTCCGACATTAAAGTAACATGGTATGTTGAAGTGCTGGCTTCTATGTCAACAATGCAGCAGACATTATGTATTCCTTCTAAATTTAGATTCCAGTCCAGAAGAAGTGAAGTGGACGTTTTGGCACCTCTTGGTTTGCCAGGCAACAGCGTAACATCGGAAGTTGTAGCGATGGTTGTGGGCAAGCAAACTGGTTCAGATAGAATTGAGCCTGACCTAAAAAAAAAAAAAAAAAAAAAGCATTGAAATTTTTCCAATAAGCTCAACAACCAGAGACGTGGTAGGAGACCGCTCACTCCAATGTTTTGAATTTGGACTGTAGTACCAATTGTAACCACTAAGTTTCAGAGTTACATACTGCTCCTTTAAAATAATGTTGGGCAACTATCTCTGTTGTAGTTGGGTGCACCTAGCTGTCTTGTGCAATGAGAACATTTTTCAAACATTAAAGCTGTTCAATTTAAGTTTGAGTAACTTAGTAGGGATCCCTGTAGGGATGCAACCAATCACAAAAAAGGTCAATTTTTGAAAACCAATGTCAATATCACAATCTATAAAATAATACAATAGATCTTCCTATTGCATTTGATAGAATCTAAAACTACAGACTTAATGGAAAATACAGAACTACAACCATATTTTCGGCCCAGAGCTGCTGCAAGCCAAATGATTGGAATATTCAGAACTGTAAAACATGTGAAGACAAATAAATATTGCAGGAGGCTCTCAAGTTCTTCTTTTCTGAAAACTTTTCTGCCTATAGATCTTTACCCTGACCAATCTGGAGTAAGCCTGTGAAGCACTTCGTACGCAGAATCCACACACACTCACACGCACGCACGCACGCACGCACGCACGCACGCACGCAACACACACACACACACACACACACACACACACACACACACACACACGATGACAGTAATCATAGCCTGCAAATATGGCAGATTCCGCAAAAAGTGTGTTGATATCACGACTGCTCAACTCAAGTAAGGGGAGCTGGATAAGACAAGAAAAGAGGGATGAAATCATATGTGTGAACATAATTGTCTATAATTTTTTCTCAACTAAGCGGCCTTGGCTTTTGCCCTGTATGCTGACAATGTTGTTTGTTTAGTCAACTGATAATTACACGGTCGTTGCAAGCGGGCTGACAGATTACACTCCATTAACTACAACAGTTCTTCTCGACCCCTGCCATTACTTATTAAAAGGTGCACTGGCTCACTTAAACAAAGCACAGCGCCTTTTTGAGATGAGCATCTTTTATTTGGATTCAGCATGTCGTCTTTCCATGAACACAGTCTGAAGCAATCATTGCACTTAAGTTAAAACACAACAACCGTCCTGCTTCTCCTTCTTTTCTCTTCAATTCTGCAACAAAATGAAGGGCATGATTCAATCAAAAACATACAACTGCATTTAAATGTAATAGTTTAAATGTCTTAGTAATATGCGCTTAAATGCATGCTAAACAGTGAGGAGGGATTTGTTTTTAGCTTAATGTATCTACTAGATTCCATAACTTAATATCTATGTTTTATGATGCATTATATATCTAGATCAGAAGTATTATCAAGGTAAGAAAATGTGAAAATGAAAAGTTAGATTCCAGTACTTAAAGTGCTTTTCTAAACGCATACAGCAACAATTGAATGCCACAAACAGAATTTAATGCCACAAACACACTAAGTTAAAGCTCTCTCAGAAAGCGATGGAGATGACAAAAAAATAGCCATATTTTGAAATAAACACAAGATACTTGTGCCCTTAAGTTAGGATAAGCAATAAGTGAAAAGAACCCTCATCCCAATAACGTCCCTATTCCCTAAGTTATATAACCTACCTCATGGACCATAATTGCCACCACAACATTGCAACCTTTAACAGACCCATACAAGCTCCTGGTAGTGACAATGTTAATACTACCTGCCCTACCACATGGCCCCAAAACCAAAAGAGGATTGCCAGACAAGCAGGGGTGCCGCCAGGAAGAAAATGATCTTATTGAATTAAAAATTCTACTGTCATTAATGATAAAATGTAAACATACAATAAATCTGAATTAGATTCTACCATGACTTTAAAATGAAGCTGTAATAGTTCTTCTCTGTTCCGACTTCACTTTAACTCTTCTTACGCTGCATTATCATTTGTCTCACCTGACGTTCAAAATACTGTTTTTTGGGCAAAAGTAGTGGACTCAGTGTTGCTGCTAGCGCGACATTGGTATCATATGAATTGACAGTTTACAAAGAATCTGTTGATATCAAACATGTTACTGTAGCTCGCTGGGCAAGACGCTAAATATCGCTCCAAAGTGGACTCTTTTTTTACCGCGATGTGATATTTTTACAAAATAGGGTCATATGAAGTCGTATCTATGAAGGATTCATATGATGAATGTATTCATAAAACACAAATATGATCCAAACGATATTCTTGGCTGAATTCCTCTAACAACTGATTTAATCTGCAGCCTGCCTCATCTCTCACTCTTGACTCGACTGACAGCCGACAGTTCAATCCAGTCGAGAGGTGCGGGTCGGACTAAACCAATTTGCACATTCAGAAGGGGGGAGAGGGGTCTTTGAGACAGACTCCACATTTTTTCCAGAAAGGAATTCTGAATGTTTGTTTATTTATTCAGACAATTTTAGTGATCTTATTGTGGTTATAACTTAGAGAAAAAAGCCAAATAAGAAATATTTTTTATTTCAGGCCCCTGAAGGCCCCCCTCCGCCTCCACTCGGGCCTGGGGTAGTCAGTCCCACTTTTCCTCCCACTATGACGCCCCTGCCAGACAGATAAGTTAACAGTAGCCAAAATAATGTGCACCACAATGTGCAGCACTCGCAATCAAACGGGTCAGAAGGCTGAGGCTCCAGTTATTTTACCAGAATCAGAAATTGCAACAAACAAACTCCTGTGTATGTACAATAGCAGTGTACATGGTTATACATGTAGTTGTACCTGCCTCTGTGTAGAAAGGCACATCATGCATATTGTGTGAAATCAATTCAACCTGCATTACGGCATTGTCAAAGCATACTTGTCACATTTGGGCTGTTGACACCTAGTCACCCAAGCCCTGATTGGCGCTGACATTCAGGCTGTTGCTCTACCTCCCCCTACTCCCTCACTGTCATGAGGGAAAAGAGGAGAGAAGAACAAATGAGATGAATGGTTTTCTCCTTATTTTAGTCCTCCTCTTTTAAATCCACTGACTGGTTTTAACTAGTTCATCTGACATCTCTCTTACTGTCTTTCACAAACTCTCTCCACACATGCCAAGCCCCCTCCCAGCAATGAGAGAGTTGATCTTGCTATGAATCCTCGACATCCCACGTCTACTGGACGAACCCTAACGTTCCATTATTTTCATCTTCTGCCCCTAAACCTGTAGATCTTTTTCCTTTCACATGTTTCCTCCACAGAGTCCGCCCTGGAACCCATCAGTTCAATAAAATAGATGACTCGCAGACCATAACACAATGTCAGGCCTCAGGTTAGTGCAAACTATTTTCTATGGCACAACACATTTTCCTCCCAAACCTGCATTTCCCAATCATTAGCACTTTTTAAATGGCCTAAGTGGTGCTTGCTTAAAAATCTACCTCCGTTGCATTTCTCTTCCTCACAGACAAACTGAACAGCAACGTTACTTTCCTGATTACATCCTGAACTCACCTGTCGTCTTCTGCTTTCAGTTCCCGCTTCTAAGCTTTTCCAAACCTGGTTATTTGGCCATGTATACTGACCTTATGAGAGACTAATCTTACAGCCTTACATATAATACTTTGAAGTAGGTATCTGGGAACAATGGGCATGATGGGGATCCCTGTCTTCCCAATGTTTTAGGTTCTGGGATGATGGCAGCACATCGGAAGTATCCCCTATCAAGATTCCTCCATACTTTACAGGTCCCTCTGACTAAGCTCTCTTTTCTCTGCACATTCCCAATTCATCCTTTGTCCCTTTTTAGCCTGAGCCACAGCCCCTTTGTAAACATTACAACTTCCTCTTGTCAAACATACCTGCTTCCTTCTTTTTTTGGAACCTGCTTTGTTTTACACCGGTTTGCTAGAGCAAAGCTCCAAGGCCCCCGCCCATCCTAGCTGAACGTTACCTACAACCTCTGTATGCTGAGCTGTCTCTGCCTCCTGTACTGCTTGCCTTGGGGAAAATTATGCTTGATTAAAAAAAGATGCCTGGCCTATGTATCATCTGATAGTTGGACATGTCAGATAATGATTACTGACCTGGCCATTATTATAACCTGAAAGAGATGAACTTGATATGGAAAGAGAAAGAAAACACTTTTGCCCGTAGGAAAAAATGTGTGACCAGCTATGAACAAAGCAGCAACACTTTATATTCTGTCCAGTTCAATTCCCTCTCTGCTCTGCAAAAACTCCATCCCAGGCCACACGAATGAGTCCAGTAGTTACCCTCAAGTTAAAGCCAGCTAGCAGACTCACACATGTTGGATAGAAAGACTGTAGCAGAGCTACAAAAACTTTTTTGGTGTCAAGACTTCAAACCCTATTAATCAGGATTTACACCAGCGAGGAGTTTTGGAGAGCCAAACTAAACAAAACACTTCAGAAACTTGGTTAAGAGCTCTGCCAAACCGTTGTGTCCAGGGTGTACGGCGCCTCTCGCCCAATGACAGCTCGGCTCCAGCCCCCTGCGACCCGAATGTGAAAAAGCAGTAAAAGAAAATGGATGGATTAAGTTCAGAAACTTGATTCAGAGCTCTGCCGAACTGATGTGTTGCATTTTACATAGATCACAAAAAACATCACTATTAAAAAAAAAATCAAACTCACATGAAATGAGGTTCCCCGGCCGAGAGACCAAGAAGCTAGGTGGATCAAACTGTAGCTTTAAATACATCCTGATTAAACCACATTGCCTCTAGAAAGAGGAAAGGGAAAACATTTTGAAAGCTTTTGAAAATGTTAGTAGTTTCAATCGGGCCATTTTGGCATTCAAATTAACAATGACTCCAAACATACTGAAGTATTTAAGCTAAAGTTAATTTTGCTGCTTTGAAATAAAACACAAAAACACAAATCATTGCAACCTCCCCCCATCTCAAAATCCCACTTGGTACAGTCCACATTGCCAACATGTTGGAGCAAGGGGCATTCATGAGCGCGTGTTCATGAAAGCACCAGGTTTAACCAGGAAGCTTAATTCAAAGAGAACAATTATTAGAAATCCAGGCTAAAAAAAATGTTAAACAATGACTTTAACTTCAATGACAACGAATAAAAAAAGAACTATAATTATCGCATAGACCATATTAAACATGGACGCAGTGACATCACCCATTTATTTGTTAAGGAAATTCATTGAAGTCCAAATAGAGCAGTCTCCACATTAGAAATGCCAACGCCACCTTACTTTCGATCATCTAGAATGAGGCAAGACGGAGAGCTGAGGCAGGTCTTTAGCTGTCAGTCAACTCAGCCACGCCCATAATTACACAAATTAATGAATTACTCTTTGGCTAAACTAAATCAAAATGAATGAAACAACCCCCCCCCCCCCCCCCCCCCCCCCCCCCAACCTCCATAATTAAAGAAATGGCCAGAGCAAACATGGGACCCAAGGGTGTTTCCTTGGCTTTTACAGCCAGCCTCAAGTGGACACACAATGAACAACAGTTTTGCATTGACTTCATTTTTTTAACTTCTGAGATTGCCACTTGATTCATCAACCAAAGTTGGTCCAAGTAAACTTATCAATGAATACATTTTCATTCATATAGCGCAAACTTGTAACCAAAGTTAACACGAGACCTTTGTCGTTGGACAATTGTATTTCTAATATTATATACTGACAACAAAAAAAATGTCTTTTAACAGGCAGATACTTGAACAGAAACAGACTCAGTGGTGAACAGGTAATCTGCCGTGACTGGACTGGCTGTGGATGGAAGGAGAGACAGAGCGAGGAAGTTGGATGGACACAATAAGAGAAAAGGATGGGCAAGGAGAATTACACCCAGCATCAACAAAAACTGAAGATAATAAAGTAATATTGCTAATAAAAACTTCCTCAAACCAAATGTTGTTAAGAAGAGAGTTCTAATAAACATCTAATAACCACAGCCACATATTCAATTTATCACCAGAGTTTTTATTTGATTAGTGAGGAAAAGATTGATTCCCCTCCCAAAGTCTTTGATACATACTTGTTGAGGAGAGGCTGCAAAATCATGTCTGCATATACTGTAAACTGATCCCACCTCTACAACCAGATTCCAGACATGTATTACTTTGCATCAATCATCCATCCATCAGACATGTTTGATTCTTCCTGTCTGCCCTTTGGTTCAGCTGGAATACAGGAGGAGCACATCAATCCTGTCATTAGATTACATGTCCTGGACATGATTCCCTACAAATCTCAAACACACACATAACAACACACAATCTTTGCTCTCTCAATCCCAGTTCTCTCTCTCCCGTCCCTCTTATTGTTGTAATGGAACTCTGTAAATAAGGCCATTTCGAGTTGAACAAGCTTCAGGATGAATTACACTATATATAGGCTCCATGAGTCAAGGCAGCGGTGTAATGGATTTTTACCTCTTACAGTTTTTTTTCTTCCCCCTGCCTGACTACAGTGCTATGTAATCTGCCAACCAATGCATGTAGTGCATGAAGTGCCTTTGTGATGTACGAAGGAAGGATTAGATAAAAAAAGAAAAAGAAAAAAGAAAAAGGTCTATTGCTTAGGTAATAAACTCAATGTTTCTGTTGGGCAGAGGAGAGATAACTTTGTCCTTGGCTCGCTCATAACCTCATCAGAATCGCTCAATGAATCACAGAGCGCCATAACTCATCGCAGGGCCAGCTGTGATACAGTTACCAAGTACCCTATGGTGGAGAGAGGCAAAGCTGCATCAGAGGTGAAAAGAAGTAAAGAAAACATGTTGGCACATTAAAAAAATACAAGCACGCACATTTTTTTGTTTCTACTGTGAGTGGGTTTTTTTTTCCACATCAGTGTTCCAATTGAACAAGACTAGGAGGTGAGGAGATAAATACTTGGTGTTTGTGTTTGCTTCCAATAACCTTGATGAAGTTCTTTAGAGGATGCATGCTCAATTAAAGCTAGAAGAGACGTTGGTCATGATTTCGTTTATAAATACTAAAAATTTTTAAAGAAAAACACCAAAGTAAAAAAGGACTGACAGTTGTTTTTCCTGTTATAAGTATTAACTTAATCTTGTGTTTAAATGTGCCATTTTAGAAGAATTTATAAAGTGTTTTCACTATTTATTAAAGGTCGCTTCAAAAGACTTAAAGCAAAGCTGACAGTTCCCTCTTTGACCTCAGCCTTTGTGTCATGCAGCATCTTAATTGAAAAGCACACAAAACCAGATCCAAGAATATAACTGTCCGTAAATAACCCTTTCCCTCCCCGCATATATTCAGGTACTCACACTGACACACACTGGTAATGTTCTTTGTGAAGACTTTCCAGCTTAACTTGTCTCAGACAAACTCAGTCGGGGCTCAGCTCCTGGTCGTGGATGAGAACGTTCGAGCAAACAGACTTACATTGTGAATTAACAGGATTAAGTGTTTTAAGAAGCTTGTCAGGTAAACCTGAATCTGCCTGCCGTAAGACTGAGGCTGACTCTGAGCTACTTTCAGCCACTTTGAAGTTCTCTTACTATCACACCCATGACTGGCATATCAGCAGGCACATATGACACAGCTGCACCGGTATAACACTGATTTAGCATGTACCAATATGAAGCAGGGGTGAGGTGCACAATCAGGAACACACACACAGATGAAAAACATGCAAACTGCAGCTTTAGACATTTGCGGAATCTGTGACATATTCCAAGCTTTTGCTTTTCCAAAGCCTCACCAACATATCATTCTGTGTTTCAGCTCCTAATGTTGAACTGAGAAAAGACTTAAAGAAATGCAAAACACAATTTCAAAGATGAAATGGCATTGACAGGATCTACAATCAGGAAAGAGACATATATGTTCAAAAACATCATAATATACAGGCTAAAAAAGGGAATAAGAATCACAGGCAAAAATACTTTTTTTCCTTCTTCTTGGCTCAATACACAAATATACCTCCACCTTTCTTTGAAAACATACAATGCTTTGTAGGTCTATATTCTCATTTTTCTGTTGCAGGGTAAAGCTATCTGCACATTCGGACTAAAAGACAGTAGACACTTATTTTCCATCCCTGTCAGTCTTTGCACTTCACATCTTCCATCAGTTGTCTTCTTGTATGTCATATGATCACCAAGAGTTATAAAACCTAAGTCAAAAGAATGAATGAGCCTTAGGCTTTTCCGGACAGAAAAGCGCCGGCTGTGCGCTCGGAAGTGTTTGCATGAAGCGAACACTTCCTTTTACTCTTAGAATAAAAGCGCTGGACGTCCGTCCTGTCTCTATGACAACAGTTTGTTGACAACGGCCGCTCTATGACCGACACAGCGGCATTGTTTTTTACTGCATGTTTTATGTTTGAGATCGTTTTTTACCCCTGCAGACACGGAGCAAAGAGGATGTGAGTACAAGATACGATGCGTAGGAGGCTAAAATACGGGGAATATCATACATTTGTGAAGAGCACAAAAATGGCAGGGTGCTTTTCATCCAGGCGGCTGCTTTCTGCTGCGAACACTCTCTACCCATTGAAAACAACTGAAAGAAGACGCTGGCGCTGAGAAAAAAAAATGCTAGGTGGACCCTTAGGTAACCAAGAAGCCTTTGATTCCTGTAAGATGAATGAAGCAAGCTGGGAGGTAAGATATTGGAGGAAGAAAGAGACCATGCACTACTAAATGAAGGCAAAAGAAATCAGAGGTCCTGCAGTCTCACATTTTAAAGGGAAGTGGGTATTATCCATGAGTTCAACTGAAAGCTGTTCAAATCTCCCACAGTGGGGATGTGTACACAAACAGTTGTCTAACAGCACATCAGCATAATTAAAATGACTTCTCCCTTGCCTCCTTTTACAAACACAGCTTAGGACATGTTTACACAAAGTGGCTTTGATGTACCAACATCATTATTAAGTCAGTGACTCTGGGCAACCCAGTCTCATGTCAAAATGTGTAATACCTACGTTGGTCCACAGCGCAAAACGTAGTAGTTTCACAATAAGGGCTCTAAAATTGTGGCATGCCTACGTTTCCTTTTTCTATTCTTTTGTATAGGTATACCTCAGGTCACGTGACTGCCCAGTTTTCCCCTGGCGAAAAAAAAAACATGGCGGACATCCCTTCTATTTTTGGCGGAAAATACAATATTTTAAGATAGTTTGAGGCTTAAGTGTCGTTTTGATAACCTTTCTGGCGACAAATGTACATTGTATCTTCATAATCTTCGTTCGGTTTTTGTTTATGAGCTTTAGTTTGTTCGTTTTTACGAAGATTCTTTCAGGTCTCGATAGAAAAACGTTGGGTTGTTATGTTTTCTACTGTTGCTATGGTGGTAGCTATGGATGTTATCAACAACTAACCGGAAGGAAGTGGACGTTCGGTTCGCGGCTCTTTTTTCGGCTGCTCTGGTTCCGGAATTAAATTTTCCCATTCAAATCCATTGATTTTTCACAAAATCCTTGTATCAAGAGATTGGCGCCTGGGACCAAGACAACAAGCTACCCAAGCTAAAAGTCAAAACTATCCATGCGTTCTTCTGTCTTTTCTAGTAGTTGTTGGACAGAGTATCTCTCAGCTGTTTTGTTCTTGGCTTTTTCATGCATCCTCACTTTCGTTCTTTCCTGGGGAGTCAATATTGTTGGAGTCAATCCAACAATACAACTCAGTTAAGAGTTGTATAGGTTTTGTTTGATTGTTTGAAAAGCCACAGTTCATAGGATTTTTGGGTTTGACAAAAAAGCCCCGGGCGCTCCATCCAATCAGTATCCACACGGGGACGGACGGCTCAGACCCTAGACATCAAACTAAGCTCCTATGCAATAAATAAGGATTTCTGTTACATTTTTATGGATGTCTTTCATTACAACCAAATTTAATAAAACGATTGGAATAGATCGATGCATATTAGCAACATTATAAACTATAACATGTAACAATCCTTGATACATAAAGACAATACTGTACAGTTTGTGTGATTTATATGATTTAATAATTTTATTTAACAAAATAATCCTGACAGATTAATACTATCTTTTAAAACAGGTTTGATTTGACCACTTATTTTACAATATATATTGTCTAGATTATTTTACAAAACCCATTCAGCATTAGTAAATATTTGATATAGTGGGTAGATATACATTTTTTACAACCCTAATTATGTTCCCTCTGTGCGCAACGCCAGACATAACTACCAAAATTCCCATTTCTAGAATAACAGTCAAAATATCTGAAATTAACTGATATATGTACTTTATTTTAACATAGATCATATATGTACTATGCAATAAATACTTCGGTCACGCGAGATCCGTGACATATTCAGTGAATATATATTTTGTCAGCCTTTTATAATAGCCTTTTTTTGGAAACGGAAAAGACTACAATTATGGCGCCATTCAGTATCAAGCTGTATGACTTGACTCTGAGGAATTGTAGTCTTTTATACAAATCTCAGTGTTTCCCTTACCTAAGAAGTAATATATATTTAATTGAGGGTACACAGGGGAGTTTAATTGGATGGTTAACACATTTATGTTATCAGATATTTAAAAAATAATTGATACATTTGTTAAAATGTATTTTAACCATATATAGCAGCTCCCCCTGTTGTTTTGGTGAGCTGACTACCCTCACATGGTACTTTGTTCCAAGACCTCTCTAAAACAGTTATTCCCATGTCTGTAGTCCCTTTTGTTGCTGAGGTATAAGCCTTCAAACATGCCCTGGGGTCAAGGTTCAAAGGGCATTATTTCAAAACAGGGGTCATGTTGAAACCTCATCTTCACATATGTTACTCTCCAGGATGAGACCTTTCCAACGATGTATGTCATTCAGCTCGAAGCCAAAAACTTAAATATTCTCATTTCATAGGCTAGGGGTCTTGCAGTCATACTTTCATAGAGCTCTTTCAAAGCCCAGTACATAAAATGTTTTTATTTTTTTTTATTTTGTTTGTTTTTTTGTTTGTTTGTTTTGGTGTAAGTATGTCATGAAATCTATATGCTTGGAGGACAGCATCAAGTGCATGGTTTAGAATTATGGCTAAAAGTAAAAATCTCTTATGCTCTTGTCCATATTAATTCATCCTAGTACTTTTTTTTTATCCTTCTTTCCTTACAGAAGAGTTAATCTAATTTGTCATCAGTCATGGTTTTAATATTCAGTTTAATGTCTTTCATAGAGTAACAGGGTTGAACAGGTCAAAAGGCTTCATGTCTCTGCTAGGCCTCAAATGGTCAAATTAGCTCTTTTAAGCACCTTTAAAAAGGAGTTTTTAACATCAGTCTTGTTCACAAAGCATACAGCATATAGTGGAGAATGACCCTCTGTCTTTTGGAACATTTTCACACTTTTTACCACCCAAAGTGTTTCAATTGGAAAAGGTTTGGCAAATTGAGAGTGGGACTTGTGGGCTCAGAAAATCTCTTAGAAGAGACCTAGGAAGTTGATTTTTGTTTTGGTGACAGTTCCCAATCTCACGAACAAGTGGTGAAAATTGGGGGGGGGGGGGGTTCTAGGTCAAACATAAATGTATGAAAAAGGGATTTAAAATTTGAGTTTATGGAGAGGAGGGAGAGGGGGGGAGGGGGGGCGTTGAATCGATAGTGAACGCGCCCTCGGCCTTTAAACAGACAGTGGGCGTGACTGCACGATTGTGCATGTCAGCAGTACACTAGCAGACCATAGCATAATGGGCTTTTTGAATGGGTTTTTGCTTAGATTCCTGGAATGGGATCTTTGGTTAACAATGTGTTCGAGATTAAAATGTGTTTTTGCAACCAACCTTAAAAAACATCAGTAAATACCCCCTGAAAGATCTAATAAAGAGGTCGCTTACAAGTGACGATTATCAATATGTCATTATTTGATGTCAGTCTCATGCGCCCGTTTGTAGTTCTTATCGCCAGCCGTTTACTTTATTGATTGCATTTTCTGGTATTAATCTAATCTGTCAGGATTATTTTGTTAAATAAAATTATTAAATCATATAAATCACACATGAACTGTACAGTATTGTCTTTATGTATCAAGGATTGTTACATGTTATAGTTTATAATGTTGCTAATATGCATCGATCTATTCCAATCGTTTTATTAAATTTGGTTGTAATGAAAGACATCCATAAAAATGTAACAGAAATCATTATTTATTGCATAGGAGCTTAGTTTGATGTCTAGGGTCTGATGTAACCCGTTTTAAAAGCCACGAACCGAACGTCCACTTCCTTCCGGTTCGTTGTTGATAGCGTCCATAGCAACCACCATAGCAACAGTAGAAAACGTAACAGTCCAACGTTTTTCTATCGAGACCTGAAAGAATCTTCGTAGAAACAAACAAACTAAAGATCATAAACATAAACCGAACGAAGATTATGAAGATACAATGTACATTTGTTGCCAGAAAGGTTATCAAAACGACACTTAAGCCTCAAACTATCTTAAAATATTGCATTTTCCACCAAAAATAGAAGGGATGTCCGCCATGTTTTTTTTTTCGCCAGGGGAAAACTGGGCAGTCACGTGACCTGAAGTATGTCTATACAAAAGAATAAAAAAAGGAAACGTAGGCATGTCACAATTTTAGAGCCCTTATTGTGAAACTACTACGTTTTGCGCTGTGGACCAACGTAAGTATTACACATTTTGACATGAGACTGGGTTGCTCTGGGTAGTCTGCAAATAAGTATGATTTCGACCTCTGAAATCCCTAGTATGACCCCTTTCAAATCAATGTTTAAGTCACTACTGAATTATTCAGACAATATGTAATGACTTAAATGAATACCGGGAAAGATTTTTTCCCCTATAGAGCTGGTTCAAGTCCTCATATTGTTTACAGTTGCATGGGAAACTGTGCAAACAGACTGTCTCTTTAAAAACAAAGACTGGAGTATATTTTTCCAAAAAGTTGCAAAGCAAATTGGGATTTCCTGACACATAGTCTTAAAAGAATACACATTTTATAACTTCAAACTATTCTGAGAGCACAGAGAGATAGAGATTAAGGGCTGGACTGGGGCTGCTCAGAGACAAGGGTACAGTCAGTAGGTTGCAGTGCAGTGGGTGGTATCACCACAGATCTCCTCAAAGCTTAAACAGTGACACACAGCTCCCTCTCCTCTTGGATCTTCCTCTATATTATTAATGCGTCACCCAGGAGATGGAGTTGCCTTCAGCTAGAATCAAAGGCCTGTGCCGACACAGCACTTCCTCCTTTATTAACAAAACGACTCTCAGATTGGGACTGCACATCACGTACATGGTGCAAAGAACTTCGCTGGGATCAAACAATTCGAGAGGGAGGGAAATTCTAAATACCTCGACTGAATCCACATGGGTCTTAATCTCTCCCCCAATATCCTCCTTTTAGATTTTTTTGTTGGTTTGCATTATGGGTCCTTTTTTTCATAGAGATGGCCATATTGTTTGGATGACATGAAAATTATTCTCATGTAAATGATGAGAATATTTGAACATGCAAGTGTTATATCTTCCCAACATAATTTTGTAGTCAGAGAAGTACATTTAAAATGTTATTTTGGTTAAATGTAAGCAAGAAGATGATTAATTACTATTGCAAGTGGGGTGTTAAAATATTGACCCCAAGTGATTTTAGGTGACAGACCTATATTTGGGGAGATAAGCTATATGTATTTAAGATAAGTGTAAAATGTGAATATGTTCAATGAAATTGAGATTCAGGATTTATTCATTTGGGGACATATGATTTCCTGAAAGAAAAGAGTTGCTCTGCATTTGTTTGTGAGTCAAAAATCTATGAGAAGTTCATCTTTTATTTGGAAGTATTACTTTAATACTAAATAACAACAGTTCGAGTTTGGCGTTTGGCAAGCATTAACACAATGCTTTACCATAATCTTGGGTTGCTCACACAGAGCAAAAAATTGTCCTCTAAATTACCACAGCTCTTCATTTTAAGTGGATGTTCTGGCCAAAAATATCTCAAATGGCGACACTGCCCATAAAGCTTTGAAAGCATTCAGCCGAAGTCTGCAGCAGACGGCAGTGGTTGCTATGGAAGCACATTCTGCATGTCTTCAGTGAACGAAACCAGCCCTGCAAAACTTCACTCCTGTTGATTTGATCTATTTCTCTCATGCATATTAAAAAAATGGCAGGGAAAAAATGTGCTAAAATCATTCAATGCTCACACAAGTAATTTCTATCATAGTCTCACCTCAATGACAAAGTCAACACATCTCTTTGCTGCTAAATAGGGCCGCAGGATATAACAAAAAAACGGTAAACATGTTACTTTCTGCTGTAAAAACACGCTTTTTTGGCCGTGGTGTGTATGCGACTTCTGGAGTTCCTGGAGCCAGCCTCAAGTGGACACTCAACGAACTGCAGGATTTCGCATTTCTGTATTGGCTTCATTTTTCAAGACCGGAAGTCGCCGCTTGCTTTTTGGCAGTACAGTTTTCTAGTCAAACTACACCCTAATCATGTCCAGGCAAAAAAAAAAAGTTATTCTCATGGGTACAAGCTCCTTGTTCTTTTATTGGAGGGTTTCAGTACTTCTCCTGTTCGTTTGATTTACAATATAACAAAATAAATGATTGAGTACAATTTGAAACAATAAATGTTTTACTCTCTTTCATAACATCCCTTAGCCCCGCTGTTTCACATTTAAATCCATACAAAGGTTGACATAACTACACCGTACTAGGAATGTTGGCGCTACTGAGCCACTCTTAGTGGAACTCGGGGAGCAATTCAAATGTCACCTCTTTAAATACCCACCCATGTTAAGTAAATTCAGACTGGATGATGCTGAAACAGCTCAGTTGAGAGTAGGGACCGTCACAGTTTAAAATAGAAATAGGTTGCTAAAGCATGACATACTGTGCTGATGGAAAATTGCAGTCTAGCCAAATGATTCATCAGCAGCCGCAGGCGCTTTGGTCTCTGGCTGCTCACTTCCACCCACTCAAAGTTATACTCTGATTCAGAGGTAACATTAGGGTTGACCTTCTACAAATATCAGAACATTTAAATTTCATATTTAAGTCCAGTGATGACAGCTACTTAAATCTAATGGAAATGGGGCCATTAAATTAAATTTGGTGATTTAGCCCCAATCTGTATAATGACCAAAAGTAGTTAACCTTGATCACCGAGTATGCAGCTTTAAATGACAGACAGGGTTTATCTGATTTAATTAATACTTTCAAATCAGTGTAAGTCACTAAAAAGTACATCAGTATGATGGTGCTAGTGTTGTACACCAGCTTCCTGCAGCATCCCAAACTTGTGTTTTAAGATACAATCTGTGCTGATGCACTGTTTTCTACAGGCTGAACCTTCACTTATAGGTTTCACGCTTCGTGAATTATCATGTCACATCAGATTTTTACAGCAGTCAAAGCAGAACATGCCATCCCTTGATTAGAGTTATTAGGACACTATAATAATTATCAGTATGACACCGATAACAGTTTCCGTATCAGCCTCTGATACTGCATAGAATGCGAGGTATTGGTATTGGTGAGTATGGCGACAAATGCTTTGTATGCTACCTAAAATAATAGGCAACCCAAATAATCAACTGGTTTTAGGTAAATCTGACAACACAAGAAATACAGTTTGCTGTGAGCAGAGTTAATGTAAATCATCCATCCATCCATTATCTACACCACTTTTCCCATTCGGGGTTGTGGGGAGATTGGAGCCAATCCCAGCTGTCATTGGGCGACAGTCGGGGTACACCCTGGACTGTTCGCTAGCAATCACAGGACTTACATATACAGACAGATGACCATCCACACCAACATTCACTCCTATGGGCAATTTAGAGTCACCAATTGCTCTAATGAGCATGTCTTTGGACTGTGGGCCGGAGTACATGCAAACTCCACACAGAGAGTCCCTGCCCCCTGGAAATCAGGGAGAGAGAGTGGGGAATGACATCCACAGGTCAGATTCAAACCCAGACTGCTCGCTTGGAGGAATATAGTCCCTGTGCAAGGGGCGCGCAACCTAATCACAACAAAATGACGGTGTATCTGGTACAGTGATCTATCAGGGAGGAGAGGGGTGTCATATTGTGACATAATTTCAAGAAGCACATCACCCTATAAACAAACCTTCCAAACATAACAATCTGCCAATTTTAATTTCCTTTAAAAAAATGAAGGTTTTTTTTTTTTTTTTTATAGAATGATGACTCAAGCTCCAAGTCACAAACAATTCACTGCCTTAGTTTGATTTAGTATATTTTTATTATTGAATTTAATCGAACATTGCACAGATTTTTACACTGAAGGATTACACACATATTGATGTTATCTGATTGGTGCAAAGGGTGTGGCTAAAAGCTGTGAACACCTTTATCCTGCAGCTTGTTTGTTGAAATAATAAAAAACCTGCAGTTCCTTGAGTGTCCACAATAGGCTGTCTGTGTGTGTCTGCACTTAAGATGGTGCACAATAACACTGGCAGCATCCTATTAAACTATTAAACAGCATATGAAGAGTCATTTTTTCTTACCACTGTAACTTTTGCTAAATGTTGCTAAAGTGCTACGCTCAGGATGGATTAAGCTGGATCTTTGCAATATAGCAATAAATAAAGTATTTTTCCTGCTTTTTGTAAAGCGTCTTGAGATAACACTTGCTATGAATTGACACTATACAAATTAAGATTGATTGATTGATTTATTGATTCCAATCAAAATAAGATAACACCCTCATCAGTGTTTAACAGGAGGGACATTCTGTCCCTCTCACTGATAACTCAAATTGGCATAAGGTATACAAAAGACAAGTACGCAAGCTTTGGACAACGTAGTTGATCGGAGAAAAAAAGCTTTTATGGTCGGCAAATGTACTCTGGCAGGGTTAAAGATACCTGTGCAGCCTGCCCTGGTATAGTCTGTGTGTTGGAAACTCTGCACTGGAATTAGAGGAGTATTTCTAATCAGCCATAACTTAACTCTAAATATCTGAATCTGTAACGAGAAAGAAAAAGGGTAACAGAACAGCTCTACTTTTTAAAAAAAATCAACATATTTGGGAGAGTATGTATTATCAGCACAGCAGCTAGTGCACACTGTGACTCAGCACTGACTTACCCTTTAAGGACATTATGAATTAACATGTACAAATGCAACCTCTCTGAAGGTGACATAAACAGTTTGAAGAGGGAGATAAACCCTTCTTCGTGCTCGCATGACAGCTGAGAGGTGCTCGAGCCAGCACAGCCATTCCCAACATGAAAAGCTCATTAAGGCCCTATAGTTACCCAATTAAAATGAGTGATTGCTTGAGGAAATACTGAAGAACTATGTTTACCACTCGGAGCTCCGTAAATGAGTTTATATTCTCAGTTTCCTGCACTCCCTTACACTCTCCAAATTTAATGTAGATGCAATAAGTGAGCTAAATGCCAGAATATCATTACCACAAAATCTCATAGACCAAGGAGTTCCCAGGTGGTGCTAAACAGTCGATCCACGGGGCACTAAGGTTAACAACTGTGTGGAAAGGATGTGGCAGCTCTGCTCCTTAGGATGTTTAAGGAGTTTAATTAAAAAATAAGACACATTAAATACTAAATGTTTCTCTCTGGTTCCTCATTAAAAAGCCCAAAACAGCTCAGTTTCAAGCTCATGAAGCTGTTGACCTTCGGATTGAAGTTCATTTTCCACTGGTGAAAAATCATTCCAGACATGCTGTGACTTGTCTGTCCTAAAACGGGAGAAGTTTGAGTCCATGCTGTTGGAATCTCACTGCCTTATCCAACCTCAAATGACCCTTAGATACAAAACCTGTTAATCTACAAATAACAGAACACCTGATCCT
The DNA here is from genome assembly GCF_963930695.1 of Labrus bergylta. Lineage (NCBI taxonomy): Eukaryota > Metazoa > Chordata > Actinopteri > Labriformes > Labridae > Labrus > Labrus bergylta. Next base: position 15,236,680 of record NC_089213.1, on the reverse strand, counting down.
GATGGCATAGCTTGTTTTCAGTCTGAAACAGTCCCTCTTGAGTTCTATAAGAAGTTTAAAGTTCGGGCCACTTTCAGAAACACTATAAATTGGAAGAGGTGTAGATTCATGCCTCTGGGATTCTGTGACTTTGACCCTGCATTTCTCAACAACTCTCTGAAGCTTAAGATTTACTTTAAGAATTGTTCAATGTCCATGCTAGTCTGTATTAACGCCATAAAAATGGTCACCTTGTCTCGTTTTTTTTTTTTTTTTCCACACTTTTTCTTCTACTGCTACCATCTGGCTGATCTATGTAATCTTTTTGCCTGAGGAGTGAGGGAGATTTGAAATTATCCACAGAATTTGATTTCCCTCGGTCCTGCTATCTCGGCGGTGTAGATAATTTTAGAGCCTGAAAAAAAAGCAACCATCATAACAAAGACAAAAGGAAAGCTCAGTTCCCGAAGGCCCAGCCCAAGGTATGACCCCCTGAAAACTAGAAGTGTGCAGCTGAGACTCTAAAAAAAAGGAGGTAAGAATATAAAATCTAACTTTAGGGTAAGAAATGAGGTTTAATATCTGTGCAATATCACTTACAACTAACTTTATTCACCCCCAAGGACTAATAATAGATGCAGTCATTTCCCCCCCCTGAAGTGCAGCAGATGCTTGAAAGAAGAGCGTGATAGGACGTAGTGACCTCATATTCAGATATAAATCAAGGTTTTACATTTCTCAGGGATGAGCCTCACAATCCCAAGGATTTTAATTATTTTAAAAGTTACAATTCAGCTTATCACGACTCTGATTAACCTGTAGCACAGAGTGAGCATTTACAAGTTTAAAACCCCTTAAAGCTGCAAAGTCCCACGTTCGTTTTGAGCCATGTGCCCACGCAGCAAACTGGATCTTTTCTAATTCTGTATCATTTAGCCTGAAACTGCTAACTCCAGCCATGCATTAATATTTACTGCATATAAAAATATGCATCTGAATCATCCTATCTGAGCTGTGGGTGGAACATTTAAATTTCACTCCCTCATTGTTCTAGTCTCATCTGTTGGAAGAGCTCTTATTCCGCTGCTGACGCAATATCAGGTGTCGACTATGGTCCCCCTTAAAGGACACATATTATCCTCATTTTCCACCAGTTTAAATAAGTCTCAGAACTTCCCAAAACATGTCTCTTAAGTTTCTTATCAGACATCCACTCTGATCCTGTATTTGTCATGCCTATAAACCCCTCTATTTCAGCCCTGCTCAGAACAGGCTGTTTCTGTGTCTGTAGCTTTAAATCTAAGAGAGCTGTGTTCAACCACGCCCCTCTCTGGAAGAGCTTGGGTGGGTTGGCCTTTCTCGCACCATGCCCTATTGTTTAAAGTCAGAAGGTAGACTCAAAGGGCAGAACAAACACCTAGCTGTGGGAGCGGTACCAATCTGGGGGAGGGGTTATAGCCCTTTGTGATGTCATAAAGGGAAAAGCTCTACTATATGACCTCATGTACATTTCATATTGTAACTTTGGCATAAGAACACTTACTGACAACTTCAGAAGGTACTTTTGTGATTTATTAAACATGTCTACAGTTAATTCCAGTAATCAATTATTATTATTATTATTATTATTATTTTTGTATTAATATTCTCAGGTTATAATATTTTTGTAATGATCATAATAAACGCTGTAATGGGTGATTTATTTATTTTTTTACTAGAATTTCCACTCTGATGTGTGTAAACAAGTTGCTCTCAATATTTAATACAACTACAAACTACAACCCTGATATTAATACATTATTAACTATAACTGAAGATATTAACCCAAACTGCATTGCTTATTATTTCTCTTGGCAGCATCTATATTAGAGGTGTTGTACTCGACAACATTATATTGTATATGTGTAGCTAATGAGGAGGGTAGTTTATATCATGACTAATATCTTGTGATATTATACTTTATTAAGACTTTTATGAGTGTTTTTTGTGCCATCATATTGCAAACACCACAGTCATATATTTGGGTAAATGCACTGATTCAGCTGTGATATGACGAATCAGTATAATATTCAGTTCATTTTCCTGAGGTGCCTTAAGAAAATGTCTACAATGACTCAGTATATGAAAGGAAATGTGGCTGATGCTTGAAAGCTTTACTGCAATGATTCTGATACAAGGGATCTATTGATGGTTTAAAGCGACCTTTCCTCAGTGCATGAAAACACTTCATCCTCATCACAGAGTGATTCACAGTCTCTACCAAGAGACACTTGTATCTGACACTGCAGATACAGATGTTCAGCTGATGTTCGAGATGAGCTCCTGTGCCATTAACATTTTGACCCCCCTTGGTAATGTCTTCATTAGAACCTGAACGAGTGTTTTAACAAACTCGTTGTTTTAAGTTGCTCTAACCTTCTATAGAAGTCATGCACGTGGGTATGGTGGGCGGTGAGAGCTAGCATGGAGGGAGGTGACTCTAGGACACCGGAGCTCCGTGTCAGGCTTCACCGAGGTTTAGGACACAGGTGAAGGGAGGTTTCCACTTGACAACCCCAGTGATGTCAGTGCCTTGGCAGCCCATTGGTCTACAGATGAGTTATAGGGGCAAGAAGGGGTCATGTTGTGGGGAACGTAGTGTATTCGACTTCACTACCTGGTTCGCTTGCATAAACTAAGCCTGAGTTTGTTGAAGCTGGCAATGCTGTTTTGGTTGCGGTGAAAGCTAAGGGCCATAAGGTAGGTTATGTAACTTATCAGTAGGGCATAATGTTATCTAGCCAACAGGCTCTCACTTATGCTTTGGTGATGAAGAATTTCTTGCCCTTCATTTCTCAAACGGCAGCATTATTGACTTAGCCATATCAAAAACACAAAATGCTGTCAGATCTATTGAAAACCCTTTTACTCAGCACCATTGTAGACTTTCATCCTACAGTGTATAACGGGGAAGGTTTCACCACTAAATTTAAAAAAAAGTGGTGAAAAGGGCTCTCAAGTGTCCAAAACTTGCAGTTTTTCTTAACATTTTTTCTGTGGTTGTTGGGTGATGTAAACATGCACCATTTTGAAGAGAGGGTAAATGAACAAGCCCGTGCTGTAGCTCAACAGCATGTTCAATGGTGGCTGCCACTTTCCTAAGCTTCTTTTCCCCTCCAAGCCTCAGCGCTACTCACGCGACTGGAAGCTATGAATTTAATTATATTATTAAAGCTAACTGTCAATTAAACAACTGTTCTCAGATCAACAGCACCAAATTAACTACACCTTTATATGGAATCAGGCTTCTCCAGTACAATTGCACATGTTTAACTATTTGAGGAGATTAATGAGTGTATGAGTGTGAAGGAGTGAACATAAAGTCCCACATGAAAACATGCATGTGAGGGTAGTATAAATAAAAGCCAATGTATTTGACGGCTGACTGATCATCCACTTGTTTTTGCTCTCACTGCAGCAGGACAAGTTTATGTTTTCTGTAAATTTTGCTGCAAGCTGCTGACAGAATCCCCCCACATTGAGACGTATGTTTTGTATTCCAGTCTGTGGCTCCATGGGAGCCTTAATCAGGAGAATCACGTCGGCTCAGTCCGCTAGCAGAGTTGAGGATGACACTTCAGACACACAGACTGATTCCATCGTATATACTATACAAGCAGAAGACATTGATTACTGCAGATTTTATAACATGTTGTCAGAGCCAAATCAGACTTCATGTGCATCTGGGTTTCACTGCTGATAATTTAAACATAGAAGAGCAGAGGTTCATTCCTGCTACAGTATATATGGTTGTTATATGTTATTTTATGCAGTTATATGTTGCTGGTAAATACAGTGGAAGAAAATAGATATTTTCTTGTTTCTTTTTGAGGATTATTGTTTTTGTTAATCAAGTACTATTTTAAGAAAGTGCTCTGTTCCAAACTCTCCTTATTGGACGGTTTCAAAGTTTGCAAATGTTGGTAAAAATGTTCTGTGGAGCTGCTACTTTCAAGTGCTTTGAAAAGGTGTAAAATGGTTGCCTGTTTTTATGAGTTTAGTTGTTATTTTTTACACATTTTAAGAACATTGTGAATGTCCTTAATTTTTCCAGAGCTCAAGCCTGTCATGGTGCTATATGCTGGACACAGGATAAGGACTCAGAAGCAGACAATGCAGCATAGGCCGGTTTAGATCAATGATTTTATCACAAAATCTAAGTCCCTGGATTTCCAGAGGCTGGTACAGGCAGCAGTGGCTCAAGGAAACAGGTAGAGCTATCTAACAAGAAAAAAAAAGCAAACACCATCAACTATGTTTTGATTGGAAAAGAAGGGAACGTCTAAGGGACCCTTGGGCCTTTCTCAAACTGCACCTACCACCACTCTGTCACGGAGTGAACTCCATTTCAAGACCCAGTCAGAGCTGGATGGAGCACCCTTCATTAAGGTAGAGGGATTAGATTCAGCAACACAATCCCCTTCACTTCTGTGGAAATAGGAACTTTCTGTAACCATGTTTTCATAAACAGTTACACAAAGTCATTAAAAACATTTGTATAATGACAAAATACACCTTATCATTTTTGGTGTCTTTTGAATTCACTATGTGTATAATCTGCTGAGTTTGTCCCTGACAATATTAAAGACAACAACAAAACATAATTGATCAATTAACAAGACTAACTTCACTCTATTCTAATCTATAACTACATCAACTCTTTCAGCTCTAAGTTATAGGATTGCTATCTGGAGGGTCACACTCCTTACATGCACTTCTCAGTTATTTTTGATTTGATTACTTCATTGAAGGTTGTACTCCTACAGACCTGCCATGATGGGAGTGATCACTTCTGCAAACACACTATTATGCACACTCTTGAGCACAGGTATATGCTGGATGTGTCCAAAGGCCAAAAAAAGGTAGAAAGGAGGGATGACGAGCTTAAGGAAGAATACCCCCTGCCACCTTAAGGACAACATTATTAGTCACTGGAAACCTGGGCGAGTCATGCACTGGCGACTGTTATTTCTTTCCCTCCTATCAGTGGCCTCATCTCTCTGTATCTCTCTTCCACCCTGTCTCGCTCATTCCTGGAGAGGAACTCGTTATCTCCTCGCAGAGAGGTCTTTGGTCTCACCGAGGCCAAGGGAAGGATCATTGGTTCTGGTTGTGTGTGTCATCTGAGTGTCTGAAAAGGAATGGTGTGATTCCATTATAAAAAAGCGCAAGTGGAAAGGTGAAGGGCTGGACTAGGATGAAATACAACGTCGAGAGAGCCAGAGATAACCTGTAGAACCTTAAAATGTGTGAGAATTTTTTCCCCTCTAACTCCTTGCTTGTCTCTTTTATATATCTGGCTCCTTGTCATGCCCTTTTGTTTGATTTTACCCTTCTTTCTTTTCCCTACTTCTGAATTTCCCACCTATAAGCAGGCCAGGAGTTGATCGAATTCATAGCGCTGCTTTTTTTTCTTCCCCGCTCCGCTGCGCACTGAATCACAGCAGGCAAGCTAAATATATTGAGTGCCAAAGAAAGAACAAATAGGCAGGAGATTATATTCCCATTAAAATCTTGGCTCCTCTCATTGTTATTGACATGGCAGAGATCCTTGCCGCTGTGAGGGCAAACAGAAGAACTTGCACATGAATATGCAGACACACGTTTTTTTTTTTTTGAAGGATGCAGTGGCTGTCTGCTTTATTCAAACAACACATCCACCTACCGAGGAGGTCTGCGGCCGGCTTTGTGTGGGTCTCCTGACAGCCAACTATCCCCTTGTGTTGTACTGAAAAAATAAATTAAAAAATATGAAGCTGCATGGTGAATCACACAGAGCTGAGCAGTGCAATACAGGCAGCTGTGTGAACATATACATACTGAGACTGTGTGATGTAAGCATAGACTGTAAATATTACTGGACGAACCCTGACCCGTCTGTGACATAGGCAGAAAATGAGTCCAATCGACGGCCGCATCCATATTGGATTTGCAGTCTCAACCTAACTTCGGATCAACCTAGCTACAGCAGTAAGGCGGGACCGGCGGGACTTAACTCCGCCCATTCAGCTCGACGTTAGCAGTCCACTTGACAGCATAGCTAACAGCTAGGCTGCTATCATCAACTATTCCTGCTCGTCCTGAGAAAACTCTATAAACAGTAAGTTAACATTTAACTTTTCTACAACACAGTTAAAACTAATTATATTCAACCCAAATATTTAATTAAAGTCTTAAAACTACACTTTTTTAAATATACAATCATGGTTATTAGTTATTTGTCAGAGCAGTTAGACTTTGTCAGTGTTAGCAGAGAAATACATTAACAAAGTTTTATCCATAGACTGTAAATAAATATGAGACATCCAAAAGAAATCAATATTACAAAGCATACAGTTCATGTTACTGTTCTGACAAAAAGATGAATGTCTGTGTCTTATATTTACTGATGTCAACAGCGATGAGGTGAACATGACAATTGAAAAATAATTATTTAGTATTTATTATAAGACATTTGTTTTCTATTGAACCTGTGAAGTCATGGAGTCTGTGGACAGTGTCAGCTTCACACCAAAAACTAAGTATTAGAAAAAATAGTGTTTAAGACTGGCATCTATTATGATGAGTTGCAGCTACCTAGTTAAATATTATTCCTGCAGATGTGGCTAATAACAAAAAAACACCCTGAGCTGTCACATGTAGTTAACTGTACATTTTGTCTTGTCTGAGGCATTAATTGAACACCTTTGTATTTCTCCTATAGACACAGTGTGGATTATTGGTGCCCAGAGAGCTGCAGAGACAGAGGAAGAAACCTGAGCCTCAGCAACATCTGTATTTGTTGGTTCTTCTGGGGTGGACTTCAGTTGCTTCTCTTCAACAGCTCGCTGTGAGGGAGGTCTCCCCCGGATGGCCTGAGTAATGACACCCACAGGCTGAGAGCTGGAGCTGAGACAGGTTTTAAGCCTCTTGACAAACTGTTACACCGCGCCCACCTGTCAAGCTGGTCAGCTACACGCCTTATTGTGAATAACTCTTATCCTTCATCAAATCAAAACTGGTGAGTCATCAAAACATTCACCCCCTGTACAGTGTGTGTCCATCGAGACATGAGCTAATCACACCTATTTGTTTGTTTTGTACCAAGCTGTAAACATGTTCATCTCTGCTGTAAAAACAGATTTTCTTTAATGTTGTTTTTCAGGTTAAATAAATATTTCTATATAAATGCACTCCTTTATGTCTACTTATGAGTATACATTTCAGATTTGAAATGACAAGACTAAAATGTGCATTAATGCTCAACTCAATAGCTTAGGGAAGGAAGTCTACTTTTACACAACTTTTTATTCTTTTGATAAATACTAATGTAGTTTATTTCTGAAAGTGGGATGGAACAGAGTCATTGCAAAAATATGCCCTTAAACACAGCCCCATTCTTAAATCAAGATACATGGAGAGTAAATAAGATCAATAACTTGTGAATAAAAACAGAGTTAAAAATGATTTAGAAATGTAGTCTTCCCTGATCTATATCACATAATATCAACTTCTCCCATCTAAACTGGACAAAGGGTTTTAAAATGGGAAGAAAATAGTTTGATTGCAAGTTGTTTGGAGGAGATCTAGTTTTATTTGAACAGCTGAAGCATGAATACAGTCTCTAAGGTGCAAACCCTCCTCCTTCTTCTGAAGCTTGTGGAGCTCCTTCATGTGCTGCTGTCTTATCTGCAGGCCATCTTCTCTCACCAGAACTTTGACTGTTGAAATGTCATTCAGAAGAAGCTCGAGCATGTGACATGGATCCAGGAGAACGTGGACTTTTAGTGAGGGGTCTTCAGGATGGCAAAGAAAGAGAGAAAATATCAGTTATTCATTAAATCATTTTTTTTGTTCTCATCTATTTTTCTGTATTCATCTGTGTGTAAGATTACATTTATAAATTCAACAGTGTACTACCCAGACAACAAAGGTCCAGTATTCAGGTAATCAACATCTATTCAAAGTTAAGAAGATAAACATTATTGTAATCATGCTGTTTTCAGCTCACTCACTCACACAATGATATTCCACATCAAATTGTCTCAGATTTTGTGAGGAAAAATTAAGCAGTTTATTGTGGATAGTACTTCATCTTAACATGAAACAAATATAACCTGAATTATTTAAATCAGTAACAGGTCCCAACTCTCTGTGCTTCAGTACAGAACAAACAGTAACTCATTTATTATTAACATGAGCTCAGTACATGGCTGTATTCTTCAAACTATTTCTTATACTTTATATCTATGTGCTTTATATCTTATTTTCATTCCATATGTTATTTATATTTTATATTTCTACTGCTATATTCTATGTATGAGTTCAGTGAAAATTAATATGGTTATGGAAAATTAATATGGTTATTATTATTATATAGTTCTTAATGGTTACAGATGCTCTTACAAAGTGAAGTTTTTTTAAATTTGTTAACAGTTTGCTCAAATCTTAAGACACTACATCAACCATGTAACTTTAATGTCATCCTCTATAACCTACACAGCACATTAGGTTGAGTTCAGTTTATGTTATTGACGGATAATTACTACACAAAGTTTGTTTTTTAATGTCCACATTTACGTGGAGTATAACATTCATCATAACGTCAGATAACCATATTTACAGTCTGTGGTTAACCACCGAGGTGAACCTTTAGCTTCTAACATCACACAAACTCATTATTTTCAACAACAACATCTTAACAACAAACATTTCTAAACCATTGACCGTAAATAATGTAAATAATGTAAATAATGTAAATAATGAGCTACACTGAGTACAGTTAGTCGACTGGTTTACAAGCTAACACTAAACAAGCTAGGTCCGTAAATATAAATACCGACACACAAGTATACAGTAAATATAACACTACTATATCACTTACCGAAAAAAAACTGAAGCATCAACTTGTTGGATGATCTGTTAACTGCACAGCAAGCCATGTATGTTGTCAGATACGTGTTAAACAAACTCTCCAAACGATGTAAAAAAGAGGAGAAATCAGACGGATCAAGCTGTTAGCCTCCTGACCTGCTGACCTGACAGACAGATGCAGTGCGCAGAGCTGTCAATCAAATCTGACACAACCAAATATGGGCATAGCCGTTTTTCTTAATAGAATAAAATCCGATGAGTTATAAAAAAAATCCTCCCCCCCACAGTGTGAGGAGAAGGGGCCGTCAACTTATCAGATATATCTCATTTTTTTAACCAGGCTGTAAACATGTTGATTCCTGTAGTAAAAATGAGCTTTTTTGGCTGTGAGCTTATGGCACTTCCGACTCTTCTGCAGCCAGCCTCAAGCAGAACCTTGAGGAACTGCAGTTTTTTGTACTTCCGCATAGGCTTCATTTTTCGAGACCGGAGGTTGCCCCTTGGATGTAAGTAAATGCGACCAGCAAGCGCACACACAAACTTGCTGCAAGCACAAAAAACCCACAAAATTGCACATAAAGTACTTACAAGGGTGAACACTCAGTGCCTTTCACAGCAAGAAGAATTCACCGTGAAATGAAATGGATGGGCTGCTGTTCCACTCGTTGGTCTCACCGTGTGTGCATGCAGCCAGTGTGTGTGTGTGAATGAATGAGGAGTGTACTCATTCATGTTGGGAGGGGGGGGGCTTGCGTATGTGTGTATCTGAAAAACATGACAGTGTCGGGGATGACGCTGTGAAAGGCATGTTTTTCACAACTTAGAGAGAACACATATTTTCAAGCTGCTCTGTGTTGCTGCCAAAACAACAGAAAATATGAATGTTTAGCATTCAGACATGTCTAATGATTTCATTCTGAGTCTTACAAAAAAAAATGCCTCTGAGATACACACAAACCTTTTGCAAAGCACATTTGACAGGCTCACCAGAAAAGATGACGGAACAGTCTCCTAACCCATCTGTTAGCAGCTGGGTTTTGAAAAGAAATTCAATCTGTTGAAAAATGTTACCGAGCTTAACAGTATCATCTCAGCCACTCAGGCGAAACACATGTAGATGAATTCATTTTTTTTTTATTGTTAGCTAAATAAAAATGGTCAGCTGTTGCCTGTGTGCCATTGTAACTTGTATCATCACAGTTAAAACTGAATCAACATCTGCTGGTTATTATGGATGTCTTAACATTCTCAGTAGGTTGTAGTGGCAATGGGAGGTTAATCATGATGTTTAAAAGTCTGAGAAACAAGATTTGCAAATGGAAAAAGTTCATAAATTTACTTAAACAAACAGTTGTAATTTAAAAAAAAATGATTGACTGGCTTTTTGTATGCTCCATAATGCAGAGTAGACTCAATTAAATAAACCACTAGTTCTTCAAGTGGTAACTAGATGCACATGTGTTTCAAGCATTGTTTTGTACATGCAGTAATGTAAGCAACTACAGAAAAAATTACACAGTACACTGTCTTGAAAACAGAAATGCAAATGTTGGCTGTGTGACATAAAGAAACTCTAATGGAAGTGAGAGTAATCTGATTGGTAAAATTATTAAATGATCATAGTTGGGCATCATTAAGTGTCATCTTACTCAACTGTGGTATTGGCATTTTTTGGGGGTACGATACTGATGGAAAATCATGACCTGATATTGATGTGCCGATATTAACATGTAACCCTATATTTGTATAAAATACTCATTGTAGAGGCACTGGTGGAGAAGTGGTTAGTGTATGCATCCCATGTATTGAGGCTATTAGTTCTCCAAGCGAGTGGCCCAGGTTCGAATCCAACTCTTGGCTCCTTTCCCGCATATCATTCCCCACTTTCTCCCTACCTGATTTCTGGCTCTATCCACTGTCCTATCACTCCAATAAAGACACAAAAGCACAAAAATAAAATCTTTAAAATAAAGTTAATTGTAAAACATATATAGTGTCTGCTGTACACAGCAATTTAAACGCATTGGTGGGAAACACCAACATGCAACTCCTGTAATTGATGAGATGCGTTTGAGAGCCATTAAAAGAAAAATCTGTTACTTAATGCTTTCACGTTTCTTTCAGCCTTTCTCTTAGATCCACAAGGATTTTTTTTTAGAGTAATGCAGGTGGCTGTATTCTGTGTATGTGCGTCTGCTATTCAGTAAAAAACCAAGCCGGATAGCATGAAATAATGATCAGAGCTGTCCCACACTATGTCACCAGGGGAGTGTCCAGCCAGACAGCACGGATCGACAGACAGTCTTTAACAATGTGCATATCACACTTGTATCTCTGTCTCATTTAGGGTCCTGAAGGCCCCATCAGTGGTGGCTTTTTTTTTTTTTTTTATCTCACCAGACTGGCCTCAGACTCCTTTGTGCCAAGGACACCACACAGTTTTACTTGATCATCCGTTTGTCTGCACAGTGTTTGTCAGCTGGGGAGAGCTGCATGTCGGCAGCTATTAAATGCTGGCAGATGGGAGTTGCCTGATCGAAGTCATGTGACAGGATGAGCTTTTCTTTGTTGAACAAAATGTGTTTGTGATTCTTTGATTCTGCTCATTTGCATTCACCTCATAATTATTTTTGTTGTCAGCAAAAAAAGTTACTAAAGGTTTGGAGGCCCTAAAGTATTTTTGAGTTACAAAAAGTCAAAACTCAATAGGAAGTCTGCTATTTGGATTAGATTTAAAAAAAACCCCTGCATTGGTTTGCAGAATAACAAGCTGCAAACTCCCATTTGGAAAAGTGAATCCATTGCAGAAGCACAAAAAACTGCAGTTCATTAAGTGTCCACTCGAGGAAATCCCCAATAGTTCCAATGCTAAAATGCCCATTTAACAGCAGAACTTAACATGTCTAATGTCTAGTGCAGACCTAGTCTTGGTCTCTACAGCCCATTTCTTTATTGGTGAACACTATACAAGGGTATTTTTCTCCTTCTTTCGAGTTGGTAATATTAAGCTAAGAGTTCCTGTTTTCATAATAAGACAATGACGGGCGTGGCTGATTTGACTTAATTGTTGTAGCTGTTTGTCAGGAGGCTAGGCTTCCTTTTAGCTAAATCTTTCTCCTATGTGTTTGTGTTGGTTTCACTGTTTGGAATGTACAAGCTAAATGACAAGCTAAAGTAGGGGTGCATCCGAATTGTCCCTCCTATCTCCTTTCACTATCCACTTTACCTTAACCCCGCAAAAACTACATGAGTTCAAGGAAAGATGTTAGGAGAATTCATTAAGGACTTAGGGAAAGGTGATCTCGTTGCTCTGACAATCCGACCGCATTTTCCACTAGGCGACGTCATTAAATGCGACGGGCCGGCGGAGGTTAATGACGTGGGTCTGCCATGTTGAAACTACAATGTTCCTGAAAATGGACTACAAAAAATGCATCTAAAAAACGCTTTCTGTGCCTTCTTACCGGTGAAATAATCCTAATTTTCAAAAGGTTGGGATTGAAATAAAAGAAATATAGACTACCAGGCTACAAGTAAGAAAAGTGAAACCATCAGCTTCCTGTCCAATCATAAATCAAAATCAAAATAAATATGAAATTAATTGTTACATGTATGCAAGACAAGAATGTACAACTGAAGAAATGCACAAAACATTCTGAATTGAATGAAATATGTTGAATAAAACATCGTCTGATAAAAATGTCTCTTATCTTTTTATCTCTTACATGATCTGTGTCACTTTACGATCATCGTTAATGCGGCCGAAAGGAATTGTGGGGCGTCATATCTCATCTCCTTTCGCAAAGGATGGTCCGGTGTATCCTATGCTAAAGGAGGTTATAAAGGAAGCATTGACCCACCTTTCCTTAACTTTTAGAGAATTCGAACGGCTCTTATCATGGCCGCCACTTAAATGCTTCCGGGGTTAAGGTAAAGTGGATAGTGAAAGGAGATAGGAGGGACAATTTGGATGCACCCTTGGGGTCAGGATTTTCAGCATGGCGACAGCTACTGTGGCCCATCAACGGCTCTTTAGAATCCAGTGGGAGACTTCACTGCGACAACCTCCATCTGGTATACAGTCTGGTGCCTGGTGCCACTGGTTTTGAGGTTTAATATGTTTAGTGATAAGATATATGATTGAGTGTCTGTACATGTTCTTTTTACTTTAAGCCGTTTCCATGACTGACTTCTGCTCTGTTCAGCTTGGTGCCTGCTGGATGTGCATCTGTCATTGTCTAGGTGTGTATTTATCGTGGAGCGGTCGCCCACTGGGATGCTTCTGAGACGCACGTCCAGTGGAAACATGAGGTTTGACTAAAATGGACGTAATCAGAGTCAGAGGGCGCAGCGCAGACGGGTGGTATGGAATCATAGCTTTAATGTTCTATGAGCTTTGGGCGAAAGAAGTGAAAGAAAAGCGTTGGAATATATCCTACTGTCAGAAGCAGTGTCTCAGATTCATATATTAATATATTTTGAAACGGTAGATTTATATCAAGTTAAAAAGCTCGCACTATACTTCAACAGTTCTTGACACTTTTTGACTAGATTGTCTTATTAGCTGCCAAGCAGAAATCAGTCTGCATCTCATCAATACATCTCATATCCTCAGCAGTTACATGAATTCAAAAGTTCAAATCCATCACCACTCATTTTCCTCTGTAAGATCTTTTAGATAAAATATTTAAAGCATAGAGTAATTCATATAGCCATAGCTCCAGAGATCAGTGCTTATCTCTTTAAAAGAGGGTCTCTTTACATATACTCTGGAGTTATCTGAGCATAAAGTGGGAATAGGAGATTCCACAGTAACAAAGGAAAGCCTGAAAAAGTCTTGTAAGCATGCATCGCCCACCTCTCCTCCTTTTCCTATACTTTGACACACATCAATGCAGAGACAAGTGTCCATCTGCTGGGTGTAGCCCTGGTACTAGGCGCGTGGTCCCTGCAGAGAGATAACCGGGCGTAGCTTTAAACACCACCAGACAGACCCTTATCCCTCTGGCTTAATGTCCTTGCGGCAGAGGGTAATGCAGAGAGATAGATGGCCCCGACCTATCCCTCCATGCCAGGGTCCCCGGCTGCGAGATTGCACGCCTGATACTATCCTCCATCTCCCTGTCTGTGACAACCAAACTCCAACTCCCCCCCCCAACACTGCCCTCCCACCGAACCTCCCAGGTCGATGCGGCTCACTGATGTGCCGTCCGTCAAATCCGTGGGCTAAGCAATATGCCACCTACCCTTAAGGAGTGATGGGCGCGAGACAGTGCATGCAATGAAGGTAACACACACACACACACACACACACACACACACACACCCCTGAAACGGATCACTCAATCTGGTGCCAAACGATGAGCATTTTGTTCTGCCTGTTGTGCCATCTTTCTCCGTCCCTCGCTCGCTCTCTCTCTCTCTCTCTCTCTACATACATCCTTGACATGTCATGATCAAACGGGTGCTTTTAGAGTTCACCGTTTGACCCGGACTCCAGGAGTCCCGCCATTCCATCACACCTCCCCTCTCTGACCAACTTGCATTCTTTTATCGCTTCGTCCCTCCATCACCCCTCCATCACCCTACATCCTTTTCTTCATCAGCAAATCCTACCATCTCTCTTCCGCTCGGGACGGATAGTTTCCGTATCATTCACCTTTATGTGAACAACCCTCCCTCTCCCTCTTCCTTGCCTTATCCCCCCCCCCCCCCCCCCCCCTTACTCTCCACAAGGTTTGATAACTGACTGGCTGAGAGGGTGATGGTGAGTGGAAGCATGACCACAAGCATGAAATGAAAACACGGATGATCCACGGAAGGAAATCAATCTCGGAACTGATGCCAAGAGATAGATGAGCACCATGGTTTCTCTGAGAAAATCCTCAATTCCACCACTTTTCCCTGATTATGAGATCCTGTCCTTAAATAGCTGGCAGTCTGTGTATTAACATTCTAGACACAAAGTAGGAATGACACACAAAAGCATGCACATCATTTATTCTCCGAAGTCCATCTTGCCTTACATACTCTGTGTGAATACAAAATATAGAATTAAGAGCAATATTTACATAGAAACCCACGTGCAAACAAGCCTGACTCATTTTTCAACCTTCTTCATGCTCTACAGTGCTCCTTGATACTTACGCATTCCATTTCTGTTCGTAAATAGCAGTGAAAGGTGCCTCCTCTCCAGAATACAAATAAGAGTATTTTGAAGAAACACCATTATTGATGGTAGTGGATTAATGCAAGCAAGATCCAAGGGGATGGTTTCCTCAAAAATGAAGGAAAACAAAATGATAACTTAAGATTTTCTCCCTGATTTTTGTCCCCCTAAAATGTGTTCCCAGGAGGCAAAAACTAATTAAAAAAAAAAAAAAAAAAAGCTTCTGTATTTACTGCTGTGTACATTTACGGTGAATTTTACGAGTCATTATGAGATTCCCGGTTTAATGATATGACGAAAAATGCAGGAGGGCTCGTTTAATGCAAGCTCCGCATATGGCAGAGGATACAAGCTGTGGTTACGGGCCTCGAGTCGACTGTGGGTGGCCAAAGGTATATGGGGTGGGGGTGGGTGGGGGGGTGCTGGTGCATCGGTGTAAATGCGGGGCCCTGTGTGAGCAATAAAAGAGATATTTACTGTAAATCTTCAACAGCTAGGGGAGCGATAAACATCACAAATACAATCAGCTGCTGCTTTAGTGCCACCAACGCATCTGTTTCTTCTCCTGGGGAGAAGGAGAGAAGGACAAGAGTGGAGGACGAGTGAAACCAGCTAATCTATGACTTTCTTTGCATTTAATATACACTGTAGACAGTGTTTGATGTGACAGGTTTGGCAAGTGTGTTTGTCAAAAGGGTCCTCCTTTTGAACCTGAACCAAACTGATCTGTATTTTTTTGTTTTTAAAAAAAATATTGAACTTTTGTTCACTCACATCATCTTACAAAGATCTTACCCCGGAGAGCGCATGTACTCAAAGAGCAGAACATGCTAAAGATTAACAATAGATGCTCATTTGAAAGGTGCACGTAGTAGGTCATGTGATGTGACATTGGTGCCAGGGCAGAGAAGACTGATGGAGGAAGAGCTTGATGAAGGTGAGAGCACGCCATCTGTGCAGCTTCTGCAATTTCTCACCTCACTGATGCACAACAAATCTACCCAACTCCTTCTCTCTTCTACAACTTCCCAGCTTCTCAGTTTTCTCTCATTCTGGCCGCCATCCATCTGTAACCCGTGCAACAGAGTACACTTCTTTGTTGTCCTGGAAATCAGTCTGTGTCATTTCAAAACTCTTTCCCCGTCAGTCAAGGCTGACTAAAACAACAGAAAGAACACAACAGAAAGTCGTTTAGTCAGGTTTTCATAATTGATTGGAGGGTCACTGACATTAGTTGGCAGTTCACCACAATATAAGAGTCACAGAAATCTATTTCAATGTACAAAGGAGAGAGATAAAATGGACTACAGTTGGAAATGAGAAAACAGCGACCTGTGCCTTCTGAATCATGCCACTAAATTACTGCTAAACAGAAACTCTTCTATATTCCCTTCTTGTCTCAGGAGATAAATTTCTGAGGTTTTTTTCGATGACATTTAAATCAATGCGAGGTTTATACATGTACCTACTGGTTTGCTATATCATCATAACAGTTGCTAAAGTTAATATAAAACGGATCATAGATGACCATTTTAAGATGTTACTGCTAACACTTGCTCTTACCATTATTTTTGACATTGTAGCTATAACTCTTATTCATAGGTGTTGTTGTTGCTCTGTTTGTCTCTATCCATCCCTCTCTTTCTGCATCTCCCTCTATCACCACTTTCCATGCCCAACACAGATTTGACAGATGACTGTCCATCATGAGTCTGATTCTGTTTGAGGTTTCTCTCTCTTAAAGATAGTGCTTTCTTGCCACTGTAAGGTAAACTCCCGACCTGTCTAGTAACAAAACATTGCCAATAAATGTTTGTTTGACACATTCTCTCCTAAGCACCTGTCTTGTGAAATGGATCCTGCAAAGGTTTTTTTTTCTATTTTCTTGCCACTGTAACTCTGCTCAATGTTTTGCTAAGTGCTTTGCTTATGGTGGATTAATGTTGGATCTTTGTAAATAATAATATACTACATAATATACTAAGTACTGAGTTAACATGTATGATGAATTGATTGTGTAAATACTTTGTATGGCCTTTTGCTGCCCACAATGTTAACATCACCCACACATTCGGCTAATGGGTAACTTGTGCATTAGACTTAATTATGCCTCACTGCTGGTCAGAATTAAGTTCATAGAATGGTATAATTTGTAATGGAAGGATTCTGCACATTTAATACAAGGAAATATACTGAAGACAATGAGTAAGTGCTGGGAAAGTCTCCACAGTACTCTGTAGATGTCTTCTGCAAGTGTGTTAAATTATTAGAACTCACCTGTACAAGATTTTGGTGGAAAACTCTCTTAATGACGCCACAACTTGCCCAGTAAACCACATTCTGAAGGAGCAACTTGTTTTGCTGAATTCCCCAAATAGAAAGCCAGAGGCGAAAAGGAATGTTGACCTCAAGACGATCCTGACATCATGACCGGAAAACAGTTTTGAACCGTTCGTAAATCTCCATTGGAGAAGTAGAGATAGTGAATGATAATTTCAGACGAGTGCAAGTGGAGGGGAAAAAAAGTCCTATAAAAAGGTAATGGAAAAAGACTTCTCTATTGAAATGATTCAACCTGTAACCAAGGACTATGTATCAGAAACTTGGGAAGACGCTGTATCCGAGATACTAAATAAAAATGAGGGTTGACCATCCAAAATAATCCCATGACAAAGACTTAACAAACTTTTAAATTTCAGGCTACTTTTTTAATCTAATATTTCTCACCTTGCCCTGAATATCAAAGTAATTGTAATGTTGTTTTAGTATTCTTCATGCCTCCAGTATGAGCAACTTTCATGATTATGCTTACCCAGAAATGGTCATCCTTGGTGACTTTATTCTTGATTAGATAGATATGCCTCTGAACATCTTCAGAATTATGCAGTAATCTGAACATATCACTTGCAATCACTGAGCCTACCAGCCCCCCGTCCAAAACATCCAAACAGATCCATATAAATATAATGTTTCCTGATCAAGAGAGGCAGTAAAACTGTTGCTTCTGATGTTTTTCTTTTAAGTAGAAGAGGCCATTAAGATTTTTTTTTTTTACATAATGATTACAAAACCCCTGAATGAATCAGCATTTATTACTGACCTTTAGCATAGTGACATTCTACATTTATAAATCTACTTATAAATGATTGGTGTTGACATGGCATTTGAATACTGTCAAAGAACTTTCTTGCAATTGAGAAAAAAAACATGCACCTTTCAAAAAGCTCAGAATAAAAGACAGTTTACATCCTTGGTTCCCCCAACTATCAGATCTATTCAAATCAAGCAAGAGAGCAAGGTGTCTTGCTAGATTCCCAGGGAAACCCATCCCATTGGCTTAACTTGGATTTAGCGGACAGAGGCACACAATCCATACTAAAAAGCTAAATTCAGTGTTCTTATTCAAATTCAGCAAAATCTTGACAGTAGCACATACTGCCAAGGAAGAAAGCAAACAACAGCAATTCTTATAGATGTTAACCAATACCCAAACTTCTCTGTCTAGCAAAAAAAAACACAGGAAATCAACCAATTTAAAGATATCTCAACAAATCAATCTGATGCATAGTGCTATCTCAGCTGTATTGATTGTTGTGGACAACAAAAGCATTGTGTTGCTTTTCCATTGACACACCAAAAGCTTTCTTAACAGTGGATCAGATAATAGTCTTAATCGTATTATTGAATATCTATGTTTGTCTGTGCGTTCTGCCCTTTCATTCACATGCTAACTGCTTTTTAATGAATGCAAAAGGCCCCTTTTGGAGAACTCCTTTCAAGGTAAAGATTTTTCAGAAACTTAGTTTCAGGCGTTTATGTGTAGACGGGGAAAACAGAGTTTTAGACTGTGTGGGGGTTTCTTCTCTGTATGGTGTCATTCATGTGGATAAAGATGTTCAAATTTATTTAGGGATTTTTTTTTTTTGAATGGAGGAGGAAAACCTCAGTTAAAAAAAATGTATATATCTGTCACCATGTGAATTAGACCAAATGTAGGACTATTCAGGTGCCTGTCTTTCAAGTCTAAGCTAAACACCAATGACCAGTATTTAGGTTTTTGTACCATATATCATCTCAATGTCCTTGTGATTTAAATCAGGGGCTTAACACTATTTTAAAAAATACCACAGCATTTTCATACATTTAATTTCAAAAACTGCTCTGTTGCTGCAGAGTAAAGGGCCTTTCAGATAGCATACAATGTGCGCTGCAGTCGCCGCAGGGTTGGGCGCAGAGCCGGAGAGTAGGGCGCACATCCGCAGATCATCGGCTCAAGTTGCTAGGTGACTGAAACAATAGTAGTGAAAACAGCTACTTTTTGGATGCACAATGTATGTCTGTCCACTATTCAGTAGAAAGTCATGGTCTGTCTTCTGCAGTGGAGGAGGAGACGAGCAGTAAAGAAGAAGGTGTGCGTTCATTAAATCTTAAGGGAACAACAGGATTTGGAAGAGTTTAGGTTCGTCCAGGAGCTGCAGCTCAATAATGCCCATCTCACAAGCATGACACACATTACTGCTGCTTTTTTAAACACATCTGTGACGCCCAAACTGTTGGAAATGTATTTTCAAACTGGAGCTCTCTTGCTGATGTCCTGGTAGATTTTTTAAACAAGAGCTCAGGAAAGTGGGACATCATTTTTTGTGATGTTCTTCCCTCCTACTGGACGCGGTGAGCTGTCGTCATGGAGCAGTGCGCCCAAGTTGAAATTGTTGTGACTTTCAGCACTGCGCAACACATAGACAATGTATGGGCTTGAGAGCGGCGCGCAGTGCCAACTGGAATAAGAGGAAAACAGAATAAAATATATTTCAATCCCTTAAAGAGAGACACGAGATGGTCAGAAAATAAATTGTGTCTGTCCTGAGAATAATCAAATCTTGCTGAGATGGTATTCTCCCAAATCTTCTCCTGACCTGCAGTAGACTCTGTTGGTCAGACTCACCAGTCATTTACCAATTCTTCATGAGTGAGTAAACCTTTTGACAATTACAATCTATAAATCCTTTCGTCAAAGTTCCCAGCAGCCTCTTTGTAATCTAAGCTGTGTTCAAAGTCGCTGGCTGGTCTCAGAACATGCTTTCAGCATCTGCAACATAGAATCAGACATCTTACCCAAAATGTTTGCTCGTATTTGAAGTCGTGATAGGTTAATTTTCTACTTTTGATTTCTTTATCCACTTTTGCCAAAAACTAAAACTGCAACTATTAAGACAACTTTGTTAACCAAATACTTAATGCAAATTTTAAACCATTTGAATATATTTAAATATGATATAGTGTGATAGCAAATAATGCAGTTTGAAAAAAAAAGAAAGCTTTTCTCTGTACTGAAAAATCTCCAGGCAACTGGACTAGAATAATTGTGTGTAGCAACTCCTGTAACACAACTGTTGACATCATGTTTTTTTTTTTTTTTGTTACATTGGTTTCCAGCCTGTATGAAGTTCCTCAGCCCAAGCACCCAATTATTGCCAGGGACCATCAGTGGACTTCTAATATGCTGCAAAGTTCAAATGAAACAAATGTGGTGTAACAGAGCAAAGACAATGTCTTTTCCTGTGACTCCTTTTATGTATTCACAATTATACGGATCACAGAGGCAGACACATATTTCTCTTCTGTACTCCACTAACAAGAGACAAGGCTGGTTTACATAAGATAATGTGTTTGTCTTTGAAGTACAGATCTGCAGTGATGTCCAAGTGTGGCTTCTGATCAAAGTGTGCCTTTATGTCAAAGTTAGTTCCCGAGAGTTCCCTATTGAGAAAATAAAGTACCCAGTCATCATTACAAGATCATAAAGATGAAAAAGCATGCTTTTACCCAGTACGACTGATATACATTTCTCACAGATTAAAACGCATCTATTGGTAAATTATCAGACTTTGATAGATCATCTCAAATAAAAAGATTCCTCATTCGACATAAATCCATTGTCGAAAAGTTCCTAGATAATACAATGTTATGGCTGATGCTTTCAGCAAAGAAAAGATTCAAGAACCCAGCAGGCTGGCCTCCCTGCATGTATCCCCAATCTTCAAGGTTATTGCCGAGCCATTTGTTGCGCGTTAGATAATTGACTCTTAGATGAGGGATAACCATGATTTATGGAGAAAGAGAATACATATTCCTCCATATCTCAGTGGTGATTTATGGCGTGATAGAGCTCAAGTGATGGCCATTTTATCTGATTGTACGTCATGCAAAGTAGTCGATCAAGTCTGCGCAATCAGTCACACCTCGTCTCGGCTGAGATGACAAGGATGAGAGACGGGCTGTGCTCTCGCTGGATTTCTGTGGTCTACTTAAAGCTCTTTAAGGAATGTTATTATATGCAGAGCTGGGTAAACCATGGCCAACTAAATCACAGCACTCCAAACTGGCACTGGATTTATGATCTGTATGATGGATAAACTCCAGGCCTTGGAGTGGCATTCGTCATATGCAGGAATGTTCTGTACCAAGCGTCAGTGTTGAAAACATATTTGAACTTTTCCACACTCCTGAATTGCTTATTGGTTAACTTAAAATGTTCAAATTGATTTAATATATGGGTTGTATTAGTCATCATACAGAAGTACTGTTACCCAGCAGTTATGTCATTTCTTTGAGAGTTGCCAATTCAGTCCTGACTGCAGTAAACGAAAAATCGCTCAAAACTCAAGATTATATTTGACCATGACTAACTGACAAGAGGGAAACCTTCACTTCTTCTTGACCTTTTGAATGCAAATCCTTAATACTTAAGATACCGTATGCAAGTGTTGGGAGTGTGTGCTTCAGGCATCTGTGTCTGTGTGCGACTGCGGCACCATCAATTATTAATTCTCCATATCTAATTCAGGATCCTGTCCTCTCATACACTGGAGTGCTCTCACCGTGTTGGGAAAGAAATGGAACACGAGGCACAATAGATGCCAGAGCCCTTGCTTAAGTTATTTGGTCAAGATATCTACCGTTCCCTTGAAACAAAGTGCTGTGTATTTGGCATCCATTTAATAAAATACCCCATCTTTTCTTTTTATCTAACCAACATCCACAACTGATTCAATTTAATATCACTGCTTCTGAATGTAGCATTCTCCAATTGTTTGTCATATTAACCTTGTCCTTGCCCTCAGCTTTCACTGCCTCTGTCTACTAACTTATCACACTATTACCAACTTTTTTCTCCACCGACGATGTCTGGATTGTACGTGTACCACTAACACATAGTCCCTCAAAGCAACTATATCAGTAACTGATTGCTCCCTGTAACCATTTCTGCAATCGCATTGCTCATTTAAATGCACAAATGCTGTCCCTCTTCACTGATTAAAATCGTGAGAATAAATCTTTTAAGTTTTCCTTTAAAAAGCAGATACTGTACATGTGCTCTACCTGGGGGTGACTACAGCATGTGATGAGATTAGACGAGTCACAGTGGGGAAGCTCAAAGTGCTTACCGAGCTTTCCCTTCATAATTTGTGAATCTATTACAGTCAAGCAATTTGATGAAAGTGGGCCAAGCGTATTCACTGGATTTTTTTTTGGCAATTGGCACGTTCAGACCAATTTGTTGCCTTGGGCGCTTGTCAGGTTCATCAAAGACAATCTGATGTGTTGTTTTAGCATGTCAAGCTATCAGTCAGTGGTGGATGAATAAAGCAAAAACTAACTAGAAGGTGTAAAGGAAGATAATTGACTTGAGCCTTGATCGTACATGTGGATATCTTGCTGGATTCTGAATTTTAGAAAAGTAAACTTTTGATGGAGTTCAAAGTGTCACATGAAGAAAAGATAAAGTAGAGCTTTATTCAGAACAACAGATAGTGTCACGGGTGTGGGAAAACAAGGAAGTGGACCCAAGTGCAGAATAAACTAATACAATTATTTATTTAAACAAAAAGGCAAAAACTGAAACTTTCTATCAAAATGTCCAAACTGAGAAAATCCAAATATTGACAAGCACTGACAAACACTAGGAAACACTGACACTCCAACATACAACAAACAACACTGGCAACTTACAACATACAATGAACTGACACAGAAGGGAAGAAACACAGAGACTAAATAGACATAGGGGTAATCAAACACAGGTGAGACTAATGACACAGGTGAAGACAATCAGGGCAATCACACTGGAGGGAAACACACAGAGGAAGGAATGAACACAAGACAAGAAACACTGAGGACAACTACAAAACTAAATCATGAAACACTAAAGACACACAGAACTCAAGAATGAAACAAAACACACTAGAACATAAAGAAACACTAGGATATGAAGTTACAAAAATAACACATGAAACACTGACCTAGAAAACACACAAGGGAAACAACACCATCAGGGAAGAATGAGAACTAAAAACAACAAGAACACCTAAACTCTGAAAATAAGAAACCAAATCATGACAGATAGGCTACAGCAGACGGTTTAAAATTATGAGAAGCTGTAGCTGAGTGTGTTCTTAGTTTGCTGCAGACGAGGAATGTTAATTATCTATTATAGGTTCTGGTCTTTTGTGCTGGTAACCATCTCAATTGAGTCTGTGTAGGTCAGAAATATACACTTTATGGTGAAATATGTTAGATTTTACAAACCATCTGTCTGTCTGAATCAAACATATTGATCTATTTATGTTAAATAACAAATAAATACATTTCGGTATATTAGCTATATGCGTTAGCCCAGGTTAGGTCAGGATAACAGGTCAGCAGAACTGTTGCCTTTTTGGCAACTTGTGTTTCTTGTCAAAGAAAAAAGTTGTGTGGAAGTGTTTTCAAATGAAACTCAGCTGCTGACACTGTCTGAGATTTAGGTGTGTCATGGTATTAACGGCAAGTATAGCTTTATGGTGCTAACATCAAACAGAAATGACGAGAGAGCTAAAAAATGTCTAGTAAGCTCACTATTGTCTAACTTCTGAGGCAGAGTTGGTTGCTGCTCAAAAACCATAACTTTTGATGTAAAACAAATCTGACATCACTTGAGGCAATTTAACACACTTGACACCCTGGAGTCACAAAGGCTCTGCACATGTGCAGTAGTTCTCCCAAAGACTTGTATACTGGCTTTGATCTGTAATAATGGTGGAGTTCAAAAGAATATGTTCTCTGTTCGCAGAGCTAGATGAGATCGATAGCACTCTCATTCAGTTTGGCATGATTAGCTTGGTGTTTAACAGTTATTGTAGCTTTGTCTAAAGGAAACGAGAGCTGCAGCACATCTTAACGTACATAACTAGCCCTGGAGGCTATAAACCTGAAAACAGAAACTTGGTGTCATACCACAGCATGAAAATTATTTTGCTTGTGGATTAAGTATGCTAACCTTTCAGACTGAGCTAGTCTAGTGCTATACCCCTGTTTCCAGCTGTGATGTTTAGTTTAGCTAACCAGCAACTGGCTGTATAAATCTCTACAGACAGGTTATGAGAATGGCAAGCATGTAAACCAAAATTTACTTTTCAAAAAGCTGGAACAGCCCACTACTCATGGAGACTAATACGATCTAAAAACCTATAGATGAAAAGTGTGGATACATTGTACATTGCTCTTGGAAATCTAAGGTATAATGATAGAAAAATAAACCTAGAGCTGTTGTATTTTTGGAAATGTCTCACAGGCATCCCTCACGATTATTCACATCATATTTGTACTCGATTACTGATTTTCTCTGTTCTCATAGCAAAATAGTCTATTTTTTAGTTTTTGTTTTGCACTTAACAGCAATCTATAAAACCCAGAAACTTTAAGCAAGATTTTGGGTGTCTACAAAGCATTGTATTGATCTTGGTATTGAAAACTGGCACAAGTACTTTGTGTTATTTTATCAAATAAAAGCATAAACTTGAGTTTAAAGAAGTTCAGTAATTAATAAATTGTGTCTTGAGGAAAACAAGCCTTCATAAAATCATGCTGTTGTTGCTATGCTGCTTAAGGAAGGTAGTGCTCTTTTTTAATGCTACAGGGACTAATGGAGGCTTGGGTTACGGACACTGAAGACACTGCAAGACTGTCCATTATTTTCACATTTAACCATGAAATGAAATCCCAACAGGAGGCAACGGATCATTCCAGGTAAGGATGCCAAAGCTATTCCTCTCTTCTTCTTCTTCTCTTGCTTTGTCTTATTGGGTTCTTCAATTAGAAGCTTCATATTTTAAACTTGACAGTTGCATATACACCATATGTATATTGCATGTATAACCATACACAAGTACAGAGATGGATACTTGGACAGTATACACCCTATGCATAATATATTACAAGCTCAGGCATGGAGATGTGTTCTGCACAACACATACACAACACCCCATAGCTTTTCTCCTCCTCTCTCACTGTGATTGACAATATTCCAGTCCAAACCCCTGAAGGTATCATTTGCAGACTCATGCGCCCACACTGTCAAGTTCCAATGTGTGCCTGAAACAAGAAATGAGATAGGAGTCAACAGCAAAAAAAACAACAACACAGCAACAACTCTGTGTACTTGGGGCAGCACTCTCTCTGCCAACCCAAGCCTTGGCTACATACCTCAGCTCTAAGATGGCAGCACAAACCCTGTGGTGCAGCAGAGTTCCCTGTTTGAAAGCTGATCAGACCCTCTCTCCATGTTGTGTTATGTGGCAAGACACCCACTACTTTGAGGTTAGCCCAGTTTTCTAACTTGAGCCTTGGAAAAAGTGCTACAGCCATGCTAAAAGCTTTCCAAGCCTGTTTTGAAACACAATGGTACTTTAAACTGAATAATCTCTGTAACATTGTCTCCAGATGATAATTAGAGATTTGAGTATTTAGCATGGATAATGTCAACCTGTTCATGATCATACTTTATTGTGTAAGCTTTTAAGTTGCTGCTTGTCAACAACCTATTGGATTTTTAGTCATCAGAAAGATAAATACTCAAATATATCTTTGAGAATTCAGGGGGGTTCCATAGTTTTACGGTCATACAAAGGGCGAGAAATAATTTGTGTTAACATCGAAATGTTTCCAGACAGAATAAGGCAAATCAAAGTTTGTTTAATGTCAACTGAACATTTTGGCCCTCAGACAAAGTCAAGTAGCCATCACCTGATCATGAGCTGCAAGGTAGTTAGCAATAGAGCTAGCAACAGATGCATGCCTGTGTTTATGTTCAGCTGAGCCTCTGACTGATCTTTCTACACCTTATTCCCTGGATCATTCAAAATGTTCCTGATAGTCTCTTGGATTTAATTCCTAAATTTACTGTGTGTGGTACATTAAGTCCTGGAATAAGTAAGAATATATTCCTAAAGTCAAAACATTAACTGCTGGCAGGGGCCCCCTCTTCCTGACAATTTGCCGAATGACTAGGAGTGTCTTTTCAGAATACAAGGACCCCATTCCTTAGGATGCATTGTTTCTACCAATGTTCATAATGAACTAATGTTCTGCTCCTGCTTCAATTAACAACTAGCAGGGTATTTCACTGGATAAGTGAACACATTGGCCTGCTGAATTATTATTTCAAAACAGTTAAAACTATGAAGCTAATGAAGGCCACAAGCCGGTCTAAATTGTTAATAAAGTTGATTTTCCTACTACAAGGGTTGCTGGAGCATTTTGACCACTCTTCATGCACCTTGTCAGTTGGTGAAGTTTGTGCCAGAAAATCCTCTTTTTAAAACAGTTAAACTAATAATCATTGAAATATTAAAGTCTGGGGTGAATTAGTTGGAGCTGGTAAATTGGTATACTTGGGGTCAAACTAGCATAGGATATGACAGAAGAAGACTAGAATGTTTCACAAGAGTGGAAACAGATAGGGGACTAATATACCAGTCTTCTATAACATGGTCAGTATGTGTAATTACTATATTGGTACTGTAGGCGCAGATTGTACATCTGGAGCATTTGGCCTGCTGTGAGCTGTCAATGTGAGCAGCAAAAATATGTGAATGCATGCATTTTCCTAAAGGCGACTCTCATGGTTGGTTCATTGTACTCAGCGAGTTGCCGTAGTGTCAGAAAAAAAACTGCGTCATATCGTCCTTTGTAGCGCACATAGCACCTGTCAACCAGCTGCTTCTCAATGGACATTGACAACATTAGCAACTCTGCAGCACAAAATGCCATTATAATGCAGTGTTATGACACATTTACCAACATCATATAATTGCTGGTTCTTGTGATTTGGATATTTCATGTAATATTTAAATTTTGATTTTTTTGGAAAATAATTGGGCAGGAGAGTTGGCTTACACAATTATTGGCTGTGGACAGGTTACACTGGGATGGAGTCAAACTCCTGGCCTGAATTATTATCCCAGTCCATTGCATATTGGTTTATATTTTTCCCAAAATCCTAAAACCTCTATATGGTCATTAAAGCATCCAGACCAGGACAAAACTGTTGTGTGCTCCTCACTTTCCCATTAAAATGCCACTGACAAACACACAAAACACACAAAAAAATAACCTTGCTGGAGGAAATAAACAATACAGCTGCTGTTTGAATACTATTATGGACCACTGTGGGACTGTTTTTTTGGGAGGTTACATTTTTCTGATATCACAGGTCATGAATTACCACTTCACCGTGCCAAACATAGACGCAGGGCATGCTGTGACTATGTTTTATGTGTTTGTTTGTTTTTTTTAAATCCACTCCAATGCACGTTCAAATCTCAGTTTCAGTGGATTCAGAGTTTGACACACTCAACTCAGGCCGAGCCTCTATGCCTTAAGGCTCCCAAACAAAAGCAATCCATGTCCATTTGAAACGTTATCTTGTTGACTGCACTCCAGCTGTACTGCTTGGTCACCTCTTTCACTTGGTCTACCATGAGAGTTATGATGGGAGACTTGACAATATCCATCTCTTCACGCACTAGTGAGTCTTGTGCTGCACGGCATGACACTGTGCTCCCCTTGAAAAAAAAAAAAAAAAAAAGGCCTTTCAGTACAACTTGCCTCACAGAGCAAGTGTAATCATATTTTTTTCATTCTCTTATGGCATATCTTCAACTTAATCATTTAATAACTAATGCTCTGCCCAAAAAGTGGCTCATCCCAAATAAGTATTGAGGCGTCCACACATTCACAGCGGACTGGATCATGTGGTCTGCTTAAGTCAGACTTACTTATGTGCGATCTTCAGCAGAATCTGAAAGCTTAATGGCTTGTACTGAATGTCCTTTCTTGGCTCAGGTCGCTGAAGTGCTTGTGTTTAATTTTTCATACTGCATATACTTGTTGGGAATGCACATAGAAGTCTATGACTAACATTTGTTTTTACTGCTCAAACACCTATTTCCATGGTACTATCTTTACTCATTTTACTGACAACTTATTCATGACACCTACGGATATCCCAGTAATGTGCTTCCATGATACATTCACACAGCACATACTAATCCAACTGGGGCCATGATATGGTAAGGAGTGTAACATCAAGTAGCTGACAATTGGTATAAAGATCAGAATGAAATGGCCTTAATTGTCCTTCTATGCTAGTCCCAGTGAATGACAGGAGGTGTGATGTAACTGAAGCTAGCATGAAATAGTCAAGAGTCTGCAACCTGTGACTACTTCAACTAGATTAAAGCATAGCAGCTCTGCTTCTGGTACGTGACACAAAGAAAATATTTTAGCATCCTATGTTATAAAGTGTACAGGAATGGCTCTAGCAACAGCAGCAATTCACATGTTTACAGCTTGGTTCAAAAACTAAATTGGTCTGATTAGCCAATGTCTCAATAAGCGCACACTGCAGGAGGCTTTAATCACAATAAGGCGAGTAGGTGGCCTGATCAACAGGCGGGCGCAATGTAACTCAGCTCCAGCTCTTAGCCTGCCCTTGGCTTAAGTTAAAGTTAGGTTGAGCATTTTGTGGTCGATGGGACTCCAAAGCCCCCTGCAGTAACACATGGGTGACGTCACTCAGGCTTCATCCATTAATATTTACAGTCCATGGTCTGCATGCACTGTTGTGTCATTCATAAGGGGTTAAACTGGTGGTGAAAGTGGTGAAACAAGTCAGGTTAACTAATGTAAGACAGAAGAAAATACACACAGGACTAATAGAAGTGCTCCTTAAAAGAGCTTAGATAAATTGAATGCAGACACTGACAATGAATAAAAGCCCCAGCAGAATCTAAGGCCATGTTTAAGGTCAGCTGCAGCAAAAACCGCCAGACAGAGACACACAACGGCCTCCTTAACACCACCACAGCAGTAGGTTGGACAGTAGGTTTTTTTTTTTAAGTGTTTGTTCTAATTTCGAGGTCTTGCTTTTGTTTGAATGGGGTTAGAAGTCATAATCACAATGACTTGATGTAATAAAAAACACTTTCATATTTCTTTTTTTTTTCTTTTGTGATGCCGATGAAAACGTGAATGTAATTTTCACATGAAACTGACGGCATTAGAAGAGAGAGTCACAATGATAATAAGTACATTTAATTTAATACAAAGAAGAACGCTGGGAAACAAATGTGTTTTCTGGTTTAAAAAATGTGTTTTTAATTGGCACTAAATCCATCAGATTCTGTTCTAAGTGTAAATATAAAAACAATATAATTAGAACATGATTATGAGTAAAGCAATAATAACAGCTGTTTTAGTGACAAGTGGAATAACTTGAGTTTTATTTAGGTTACTGCTGTAACAGATGTATCCCTTTATGGTGCAAGGTAATTATCCAAGTTTATTAGAGAAGAATTAGTTGTACTTAATCACTGCTTGAGTATTCAAGTGAACTGACCTGCCTCGAATCAATAATTATAATGAATTGATGTAAATACTGTATGTTTTTTTTTTTTTTTTTAAAGATTTATTTTGGGCTTTTTTCGTGCCTTTTAATTCAGAGAGAGGACAGTGGATAGAGTCGGAAACCAGGGAGAGAGAGCGGGAAATGACATGTGGAAAGGGGCCATGGGTGGAAGCGAACCCGGGCCTACCGCTCGAGACGAGGGTCTCAACACGTGGGACGCGCGCCCTGCCACTGCGCCACCAGCGCGCCCCAATACTGTATGTTTTATTGCAATTTTTCTGTGTATTTGACCATTCCTACTCAATGTATTTATTGATTTATTTGCATAGTTTCACCTCCTTCTCTGTACAACAGAATAACCTTCCCAAAGGCGCTGCTGCTGAGGAGCTGAATCGGGTCTCCGCTGTGTAAGTTTTGACTTTATCGTGTCTTATCTTAAATCTTGTTGTACAACTTTTTTGAACTTCATACTGTTTGTAGCCGCCAGCAGTTGAGTCTGGAATTTCACACAAGCACAGAAGTAGTGTGTCAAACAATAACAGCGATGGTGGCATGGGTGATGCTAGAAAGTCAAGTATATTGAGAAAAACACTTGTGACATTTTTCTTAAGGTTAGAACACTATGAAATGAATACAACTATTTTCCAATATGTTTCATATGTTGTGTATAATTTATCTACCTCTCATACAAAATATTCGCCTCCTAGGTAAAAATGCACAAGACTTCCCAAGTTTTGAAAAGCTTCTCATTGTCCTACATGAGTCCTCTCTTCAGCCAATGTTTTGAGTTCCTTTGATGCAAGACTTTTGGTCAAATGACTAGAATGCCTTCTTCTAGACTACCTGAAGCTAGGATTCCCCAGCTTCTCCAGTTTGATCTGTGAATGTGATTACTTTACTCCCAGACTCATATTGTCTTTTCAAAAACAATGTTGTTCAAGCAAAAACCTCCTTCCCATCATTCTTCGTGGTGTTTTCCAACTGCTTCTCATTCTTCTTGTCAAAACTGAGCTACTGGAAGCCTGTCCCGAGGCTGTCGGTAGAAAACCAGCCTTTTGTCAGAGTGATGAGACTTGTTTTTAATACTATGCTACCCCAGTAACCTGAATGAAACATTTATGAGAGTTTTATGCAAGGCATCTGAAGGACCCCTGTCTGTGGCTGTACAGGGATATAATTTGCTTCTCTTTACCCGATCTGACTTCCTCCTTCCTGTGAGATAAAGTAGCAGGTCACTATAGTTGACATTGTCACTTTAAAATTTGAATTGCCTACTCTCTGTTTTAGTTTTTATGCAAGCATACACTACTAAATCCATCTTTGTTCATCGTCTCATTTCTTAAATGTGGATACATGACTAAGTGACTGTATTTTAAGCCAATGTTTTACATGCAACATCAAGTGAATGAGAAATTGATTTTAATTTTAAAATGGTTCTCTTTTACAGCAGAAAGGTTTGATGATTTTTTTTATAGCTCATCCATTTTGATTATATCATGAGTTAGAAATGCAGCTGGGTTAACTGACAATTGGGCCAATGAAGCTGTTTGCCAGGAGGCTTAAGACCTGCCTCAGCTACACTTCTTTGCTTGTTGCTAATATATATTGATATAAGGTTAGGTTGAGATGGCATTTCCAATATGGCGATGGGTGGCACCTAAGCTCACCTCTGTAGTGTGAAATAAAATGTGTCATATTTCACTGTTTATATGTTAGAACAAATAATCTGGTATTGGTATCAGTGTATGTAATAATAAGGTATTTATGGTGGCAAGTCCATTGGTGTTGGATTGTTGGTGATGAGAAGACCAGTCGTTTTAAGTTACCTGTCACGTGCGGCCCTGGTTCTCTCCCCCTGTGCATTTCTGGTCTCCCTCCTCCCCCTACCTGAGGCGCACCTGAGATCAATCTGCGATCAGGGAGGAGGAGGTGGATTTAGGGGAGCCATGTGGAGGAGAACGGGGGTTGGCAGACACACAGGGTGCGTTCGAATTGTCCCTCCTATCTCCTTTCACTATCCACTTTACCTTAACCCCCGGGGGAAAACGTCATGAGGTTAAGCAAAGATGTTAGGAGAATTCATAAAGGACTTAGGGAAAGGCGATCGCGTTGCTCTGACAATCCGACTGCATTTCCACTAGGCGACGTAATTAAATGCGACGGGCCGGCGGAGGTTAATGACGTGGGTCTGCCGTGTTGAAACTACAATGTTCCGAAAATGGACTACTAAAAGCACATCTAAAAAACTTTCCTCTGTGCCTTCTTACCGGTGAAATAATCTTAAGTACCACAAGGTTGGGATTGAAATAAAAGCAATATAGACTACCAGGCTACGAGTAACAAAAGTGAAATCATCAGCTTCCTGTCCACTCAGAAATCAACACCAAACTAAGTATTATTGCACGAAATTAATTGTTACATTTATGCAAGATATAGCCTACACATAATGTTTTAAGCATACAAATGTACAACTGCACAAAGCATCCTTAAGTGAATGAAATACGTTGAATAAAACAGAATCTGGCTAAAAATGTATTTGATCTTTTTATCCCTTGATCTGTGTCACTTTACGATCATCGTTCATTTCCGTGAACAGTCGGATGCGGGACTCTCTTTAAATGTTGCGGCCGAAAGGAATTGTGGGGCGTCATATCTCATCTCCTTTCGCAAAGGATGGTCCAGTGTATCCTATGCTAAAGGACGTTATAAAAGAAGCATTGACCCACCGTTCCTTAGCTTTTAGAGAATTCGAACGGCTCTTATCATGGCCGCCACTTAAATGCTTCCGGGTCCTTTAAATAAAGCTCCGGGGTTCAAACAGTTAACATTGTGTGGCGCCCCTTTTTACATGTTCTGGTCTCCTCTTTTTACGAATCATTTGTGTTTTAATTTAATGTACGTCAAGGAGGCCGTAACATTACCCAGTATGTGTCTTTCAACTACTGCCCGGCCGATATTGAGAGGAGCAAGCAGCAAGTCTGCTATGTTCTGGAACATTTATAGTGGCTTTAGACAATTGAAAAACAACCCTGCTCTTCTACCACCACATATAGAACCTTATTCTGTAATAACGTGATTGTTAATGAGCTTATTTACAAGCTTCCAAATGGACTGCACAGTTTTGATATATATTGGCATTGTCAACCCCTCACTTCTCTCAAACACCACCCTGTCCTCCAAATATGATTACTTCTGGCTCCAGAAAAACAACATAATAGCCCTGAAAAAGTGTACATTTAAAAAGTAAATCAACATGTTGATGTTACTTGGGCTACATTCCCTATTCAGTTTACGATTAAACTGTAATGTTCCAATTTAATGACACACACTCAGAAACCACATCATTTAGCTACTTTACTCCATAACTGACATTAGTCACCTTTGTCATAATGGTTTAGGAGACTTTCTGATTATTTGGCACAGCTCCCACCAGTTCCAATCTACCCTCCTCTGCTGGGCCAAAGTTGATACAGAGCCATCAATTCCATTAAGTACTGGCCTGATACACAAAACTAAAGCTCCCCTTTGGAGCAGGTCTCTGAACCTGATAAGAGCTGGCAAGGAAATAGACTTGAGTTGTAATTCATGATATGCCACCGTCTCAAAGTTTCCCTGCCCACCTTGTCCCCATAGATAACGCCAGACAGTTCTACTTTGTGACTTAATTACAGACTGTGGTAAGTCTGAGATAAAGTCAGCTTGTACTGAGGGATTTATTTTGTCCTGGACTTAAAGCACCAAAATAGGTCAGAGCAAATATTGAACGTACCTATTGATTTTTTCAATTTTCATGATAAGAAAAAAAAACACCAGTAGCACATTTTCTCAAATTGACCATGATAATCCCAGTTTGTCATCCACTAACTTGATAAATAATACATACGTTTCCCACAATGCCACAGTAAGAAAAGTTTGAGTCTTAACATGTGTATTATATTGTGAAGCAAATCTTATCAGGTACGTTGAAACGTTCCAAAACCTCCCTGAAAATTATGATTTTGTCAGAATGCTGAAGCTAATTTGTTTATTATTCAACTTGAAGGCAAATCCCTTGACACATGACTATCTACATCTACAGTACCTGCTGGTTGCTGTAAAGGTACAAACTGGGCATTATGGCTATTTGCATCAAATTTTTTATCAAATTATATAGTTGTTGAACTTTGACTAAAAATGAAAATGTGTCAATCATTGTGGTTTCAGGAGTCAAGGTTTTATCAACGTTGGTTCAATTCATCCTTTTGGGACTAGGGACAGCTTTTTCTCTCACAACCCATCCAGTCGTATATTTCAGTTTGAATCCTAGTGGTGGAGCATCTGAATCAGTTTAATGCTGAGACAACAACAAATAAAGGGGACAAAGATCATAGTTTTAAACCCCCGTTTTTGGGGAAAATAATAATAATAATAATCAACACTTGATTCTAAAATGTATCTTATTTGCACAGAAAAATCACAACTGTGTTCTCCCAGTAAAACCCTGCAGAAGACAGTACATGTTCAAAACTCCCTTTGTTGCTCTTACTTCATCTAATCTACTGCCTACAAACATCAGAAACATACTTTGCTTTCTTCTTTTATTTTCTTAGCAATCATACAGAAGCACTGCTAAGGGATACAAAGTACTATCACAGGATTTTCAAACTAAAAAGATTCCTGCTGTGTTGTTGTACATGTTTATCCAGAAGAGCCATTTCCTCCTTGGAAATGTAATTGCCAAAAAGATTAACACACACACACACACACACACACACACACACACACACACACACACACACACACACACACACACACACACACACACACACACACACACACACACACACACACACACACACACACACACACACACACACAGACAGCAGGAGGTTGATCATACTGAAACAAGTACTTGAGATTAAGACACAATGAGAAGATGAAGATGTCTGACTGAAAGAAACAGATTTCCCTTCCAATACTCTACACATAATAAAGCTCTTATGTATTTTGATAGAAAGACTTCTGTCAAACGACATGATCATTATCTGCATGAAAACCTGAGATTGAAAAAGTCTGTGTTGGTGTGTTGTTAAGTTTTCAGGTTTGCACTCAGCGACTAGATGTTTTAGAAAAATAAAAAATAAACTTGGAGCAGGATGTGGAACACAGCGTTCCCAGTGCGAACTACACTAAGCATATTTCATATTCTAGTTGTTGGGCTTGTGGACAGATTGTTTTGTTGGACACAGAATGTGCTTGTAAGCCTTAAATTAAGAATGATGTCAGGCTTTTATGACTTAACTCTCAATAGAGAGCTATTACATAATTGTTTTACTATAAATATGTACGTGAATCACAGGTTTAATTGTCATTGCTTAATAGTTAATTGTTTTTCCAAGTTTTTTAACAAGTCTTAAATCATGCTCTTATCATCGGGAAGTAACCAAATTAAAACATGAAGAGCTGTCACAGATGTTAGCTTCCAGCAGCTCATTTCGCCAGTAATTTTGTCAGTAAACAAATTCCCATTCGGATGAGAAGGGACAGCAAATGAACAGTGTCCAAGTCCAACCGAAAGTTATCCCTCAACAGCATCGTTTTGAATTTTAAGTTTTGGGTCAAACCTACTTTCCCGGCCCCCCTATTTTGCAGATGGTGATTAAATCTTTAATTGTCAAGGGGAGGCGGGACCGCAGAGCAGGGAGAGGAAAAAAAAAAAAAGGGAAACAGATTTTTAATTATGGCCCACTAAATTAAGACACCCAGATTCAGTCCCATATCTCAGACTGATCTACCCCCCACTCCCCCTCTCTTTCCACTTCAATGCCCCATAGCTCTGATTGTATTACTCATTCCGAGTGATCATCCGTCATTTCCAGTCATCGTACAACATGACTGCATATCATGACGGACCTGGAATGAGAGAGGGAGGAAGGCGGGACAGGGAGATAAAGAGTGAGGAAAAAATTGGAAACGTTTCAAGAGAGAGTGAATTGAATTCATATCTGAGGATCACTCTACTGTTGCATCCTCCAAATTAAGGTAATAATTTTAAAAGATGATTAAAAGCCAATGAAAGAAATATTCTGGTAAAATACATATGGGTCACAAAAAAACTGTATTTCTTTTTCCAATTGAATGCCAAGAAACACCAGTAATTAACAAGTCACGTCATGTTATTGGACTGTTCTTGAAATTATGATTTCAGAGTCTGAAATGCAACATGACGCCATATTCCAATCTGTGTGAAAACATCCAGCATGTTTTATTAACATCCTCTGCGCCTCAGTCAGCCCCCACATCCTAGACATAATGACTTGATATCATTCTGCTCTCTACTATGTGAAATACAGCTGTCTCCACAGACATGAAGGATGTGCTCAGAGTACATCACTCTCCATGACCATCCATTTTGGATATATATATATATATATATGTATGTATATGTGTGTATACCAAGTCTGGAAATGCACACACAGTATCAACATACATCCGTCAGTCGTGCATGCATTTATGTCTGTATTTGCTGCCTTGACTGAGTGAAGCCGCCTCTGTCAAGAGATCAGAGTGTTCACTGTAATCTGGTGCGCACACACGAAGACAGCCAGCAGTTTGACATTGATGTCTCTGCGACATCATATCAGCGGGGCAGCAGTAGAAGTGACAGTGTGTGGTTGGGAAAAATGACTGCCTGTGTAGGAATAGAGCAGAATGTCCTCCCAAGAAGCAGAATTAGCATCAGTTCAGATCCAAGGGCCTTAAAACCTCATTCAAGGGACAGCGCACTTTAGCTGCCATTGACTTTATCTGATGGAAGTCATTGGAACCTAAACAACCACTTATGTCATTTAAGGTTGACAGCAGCATATTGAGACGGGAAATGGGATTGAACGTGATAGAAACTCTTTTTCCTGATATGCTCTTCCTCTGGCCTTACGGGCCTCAAGAATCAAAGATCATAGGTAATTGGCCAGAAGAAGACTCAGGGACTTATTAATCAACATAGTCATTTTATCAGGGAAATCAGATATTAGTGTGAGAAAGCCCATGTAGGCCACAGAGCCATAATATTTGTATTTTATTTTAAGTTCAGCAAGTACAGGAATAAATAGATGAGAAATTCAGATTCAGTTTCCAGGTTTGACAAAAGACTCTTGCGACAGTGCAGTTGGCTGCTGTCCCAGAGCAAGGTAAGGGACCTGTACAACAAACAGTCCGGAGAGGGTATGAGGAAGAAAGTGAGGCAGGAGCAGGCAGAAGGGTCAGTGGGCCAGCAGGTAAGTGTTCACACGTTGGCTTCACAGTGAAGGTCTCAGAGATACAGGTTTTAGGGAAATATGGTTACTCACTCAAAAATGCTCTCATGGGGAGCACCATACAGCACATGAGACTCATGGCTGGGACAGAGGGATGAGGTGATTTCCAGGATTATGACATGGACAAACTTGACAAGGGCAGGCAGGGTCGAGTCAAAAGACAAACGCTGGAAAGTCTTGAATGTGGATGTTGGGGAAAATCTGGCAAAGAGAATACTGGCTTGATTGGACATACAGTAGGAAGCAGCTGCATATACGTACATGTGAACTGAGTTTGCTCATTAGATGGGCATGGCCAGCTAGAAATGAGCAGCAGAAGTGAGGTGAGTAAAAAAAACAAAAAAAACAATCATAAATCTATACATGGTTGGACTTCCTCCGACAGAATACCCACAGCAGCCAATCAGAGTGCGCACACTCGGTAGCCTGATGTTGCATACTCTGACATGGTTCATAGTTCAGGATGCTTTATTGGCATGAATGCTAACAACCGTTATTACCAGAGCAAAAATTATCAAAACAATCAACAAAAATATAACATATAAAACATTTGACAATTATGTTATATATTATTATATTCATTTTGAGTAGATACATCTATGCAAAAATACATTCAATATAATAAAATCAATTACAATTAGATTATTACTAAAATAACTAGAGTGAACTAACTACCTGTTTTTCTTAAAAAGTGGCGATCATTTACAATTGTGCAGCTGAAAGCATAAATTATGGTCCTTCTTACATCCTTGTGTGGCTCTGCTGATGTTACCTGGTCAAGGAAGCTCATTCTGACAGCTTCATACAGCAGGCAGGCGAGAAAGTGAACCTCTGTTTCTACTTCTTCTCCAATTTTTATGACAGCCTATATTTAATTTTTAATTTATGGTCACTGAGTCTGTACATTGTTAGTATGGGTCTTTTTTGAAGGGTTTAACACTTAAAAGATATGTAACCGATGATGACTTTCTTTTCAGTTAAAAAAAATAACGTTCAAATTAAGCAATGGATTTTATTTCATTTTTGCCCATATTCAAAGTATCTGGATTTGTTTTCCTTTCCAATAGTGTGAATTTGTATTTTGGAGAGATGGTGGAGCTCTTTATTTTTGAGTTGATAGCTTTCTTTTATATTGTTCAGGCAACTCACCCTCAGATCGCGATGCAAATTGTACAAAGACGCACTAAATCTGTCTTCTCATCCAGGATTGCATCCACATTGTTTTTCTCATTTTCAGTTTTTGTGCTTCAAAACAGAACATACAGCTGGACAGCCAGCCGACAACCAAGATATTGTCCTCCATGTTTGTCTTCTTCTGAAGCACTTCGGTAGAGTTTTGAATGATATACTCATTTTGCATCATAACAGGGCTCCCCTGACAAACAAAATATATATATTTCAGACATTTCAGTCAACCATGGACCTTCTTCAGTGCAAAGTGAAGGGTGCATGTAAAGTTCTTCTACATGTGGGTTACTCCACAGGTGTATCTGATCACTGATTAGGGACTTAATTGAGCACCTGTGCAGTGCAGCCTTCCAACACTATGGCACTTTCTTGTCAAGTCACATGTCAGCATGATATGTGCTCTTGTTTCCATTTGTAGTCAGAGTTGTATTGATCGACTGCGTATCAGCAAGCTTTGGTGAATGCAGGACAAAAAAACTCTCTTTTCTAACACTGAATTATTTCTCTCTATAAATAGATCTGCAGAAAAGTGCAGCTAACAATCACTTAACTTTCAAACATTTCACTTTGCACCACACATTTGCTTGACATTATGTCACAAAAGCCAATCAGCGTTTAGATTCTCTTATTACCTGAAACACTTCAGGAGTGATTCATGAGACCTCTATTCAACAAACAAACACACTTAAAGTTGTTTTCTTCTCCTCCTTGAGAACAGACCTGACTAAGATTGGTGTTTTACTTCTTACCAATCAGCATCATGATGTTGCAAGAAATGTTTTTTTTCGGGCTAATACCAGGTAAGTGAGCCAGGGTGATGCCACTAACGTTTCAGATGTGAACACCTCATGGAGAAGGAAGTCTTGCCTGGAAGTCATTTACCAATGGCTTCACCAGAATTACGTAGAAATTGGCATCAAATCCTAGAAACAAATATTGTCGACAGACACTGATTGCAGGTGGGTTCCATGCATGCTTCTCTTTGCAGTGAAAAAAGTTTAAGATCTTCTGAAATGCTTGCAAGATATGTTTTTGTCTGTTAAATGCACAGTATGTGAGTTCCACCAAAAGCTGGCTCTCAAGAAGCACCATTACAGCAGCTTTCAGTAGCAATTCCCACTTCCATGCAGCAGTCTTTGCTGTAACATCAGGTGTTTCCTTGGCAACATGTTGAGACTTTAAAATTAAGTATTTCTCTGGCTTTGATAACTGTTGGAAATATTTGAGGTAATGTAATTACTGAAATAGGTTTAGTCCATTTTAAATTAATTTACTGTCCATATTTTAATGTAAACATTCTCATAAAATTCCAAATATTGTACCTTTATGCCCTATTATGATTTGAATATTTCAGTCAAGCCTCCAGTCTGTACTGCTTTGTTCTCTGTGTGCGAGTCCTGCCTTGTTGCATTCATATATAACATGGCATTAACATAAAATCACACATATATACATATCCAAATTGCTTTTTGAGCAGCAATAGTCACTTGTTGCTTCCTACAATTATACAAATAAGTTTGTACGAGGAAAAAAAGAAAGGAATATGGGGTTTTAGAATACTGTGATAGCAGTTGAACGGAACAAACCAAATTCTCCCATTTTGTGTCTGCCCAGGGAGTGAAATGTTGTTTTAAACAGGCAGAGTGAGGACAGCCTGCTGCAGAGTTTGGGTCATCAGTGTGGTCATTAAGCAGACAGTAATGGGCCATGAGAGAGGCTGTTCTGCTCTGGCGCCGGGCCGGCCGACCTGTGGATCCCACCAACATTATCAGTCGACCGATCGCACCATTATGCCCTTGATCGAGGGGAACTCTGGATGTTTTCTGGAGGAGAGCGAAAGGGTTCACAGTGTGCTTCAAACCTGCAGACTGAACAGCGAGCAGGTGCGTGAGAGGGCACAGTTATGCAGATGTGGAGAGACTCAAATTCACATAATTCATGTAGATGGCCTCTTTAAGGACTTTCTTTCACTGTTTTCAAATTCATGAGTCCACATTAAGTAAATTGTATCCCAGTTAGGCAGCTAAATTCCACTATATAAAAAGTACTTTTTTCCACCTATTTTGGCTGCATTTAGAAATAGTCACAGCTGGCACCAGCCCCGGTATATTTCCCAGTCCTGCTTATTTGTGCTGCACCTGTGTTCTTCAATGAGTTTTCTTTCCTTTCTTCTATCATTATTTTTCATCCAGGAAAGCAAAAGGTCACGGACATCTACATGCGGCATGTAAAGTTGAACGTGAGAGATCACTGTGGAAGAAAAGACAAAGATTGCGTATGAAAAGATGACAGAAATGCACTCGGCACTACAAACTCAAATGACAGTAAATGTCAACTTAGCCACTCACTGCTGCCACTCCTTTCATATTTATTTAATTTCCTGCCAGAGACTTGTCTGTTGGGTGACTTCTTGTGAAAAGGAAATGTGTTTCTTTTGCCTTGATTCCCTAATGAGGAATACAAAAAAGAAAAGTCATATCTACAAGATTGTTTCAGGGAAAGAAATAAACCAACAAACTGATCAATGACAGCCCTGTTCTTCTAGCAAATTCAGCCTGCTCATTATTTCTTTACCCCATCTGCCCTGTGTTAGGCTTTTGCTGAGATATTGTGTCCTCCAACTGACCCTGGTTGTCACTGTTCTTCAATATATTATTGACATTATGTGACTAAAACACATTTGTTTTAATGATAACCAAATAGGGAGTGGAAAAAGTACACACTGCTTGAAAAAGTCCATCCAAAAAACTTCAACAAACCCCTACACACCCCCTGAAGTTATCTCTTGCCCATTGCTACAAGTTTTTGATGGCCAAGCATGTAGCCGGCAGACATCACAACACTCATTAATCTTAGAGTGACTTTCCTGGTGGGAGTTGGGGAATTGCTGCCTGTTATGTCTCTCTCCACATTCACTGAGCGCTCAGACCGACTGCCAGCAACGGTCCAAGGAAGCAAAGAGGAGGCCTGTCTCAATGGAGAAAGATGTGGGCAGCAGAGGCCCACAGCAGCTCTAGGACAATGCTCACATAACACAGCATGGCCAGACAAACTGTCCAGAGAGTCAAACACACTCAGCTAGCTGCAGAATTCTCCATTTTATTTTACAAAAACTGCACGAGAGCCTCCACATTTGGTATGAAGATATATTGCACGGGAGGGTATCTCCTTTCAAAATTCAGATTATCAAAAGATTGGTTGATTTCACAGTTGGGGATTATTTCCTCCCATTTCAAGTTGCCCTCTCTCCTCCCACACATTGCAGTTTTCCTCGGTGTCTCTCATTAGGCTTTTTAGCACACACAAAATGTTTTATTTGCCAGCCAACCAATCAGAGCAGGAGGTCTGGACATGCCACTAATTGTGGTCAGTTGGCCAGCTCTTTAGATGGATGCCAACACGATCGGAGCTTAAAACTTCAAACCCCACAAGAAACACCTCCAACCAGGAACTTCAGACAGGGATCAAAAATAGATGAACATGAAGGGTCCACAATACTGTTCTATAAACAGATATTTTAAGTGTTGTCTTGCTGCATGGAAGTCCATTTTTTAAAATTAATTTTTCATATTTTAAACTAGAAGTTATGTTGAGTTAAATCTTGGATGTATATATTTCTTCTTGGTTTTAGTGCTTATTTGCTTTGTATTTAATATCAATTTGTTTTATTTGCTAATATTGTGTGTTTGATAACCTGCTGCTGTAATGCCACAATTTCCCAGTTTGGGATCAATAAAGTAAATCTATCTATCTATCTTTAATGTAAAAGTCAATCATTCCTAGTCAATCCTATTTATCCAAAAATGCAATATATTTTGCATACACTGGTCATATTGGATTTAATTTAACAACCCTTCAGTCTTAAAATTGTATTAAAAAACATAATAAATTGTCTGCATCCTTGTTATGTGGGAGACCCTGATTAATCATGCATTTTAGCATTCTGTCATATTGATCGATTTGTATGTCAGCAGCAGAGACATTGAGAGGTGAAACTGTCTTTTTCCGACACACTTCCAGCATGACCTTGTATTCTGACCTTTTGTCCAATCCATCAATTCCTGTTCTTAAACTCATTTATACTGACTGCAGTAAAAAAAAAGCTCAGTCTATGCACAGAGAAAAACAAATTTTTGCAGGCAGGTACTAGCTAATCTATACATGCACATCTATACATTCTCATAAACATAGATTAATGATCAGGTTTCGGTGGGATCACTCTTGTAAATGCTGCTTTTCTAACTAGGACTGATCCCCCCCTCCCCCCCACATGGCTTTATGCATGTGCGCATAAAGCCATGTGGGGGGGGGGGGGGATCAGTGCATGTGTGCAAACACAATGGCACGCTCATGAGAATATTTGTAAGAATGTCTGCCAAAACGGCCTTGTTGTAAAATGTTCTACCAACTGTAGCGTGAAACATGGTAGAATAACTTGAACTCTGATTTTAACATTATTTGACATCAGTGAGCAACAAGTTACATTTAAAATGATAATCTGACAAACCAAATTTGGAACATAACCATGTACTCTTTAAACATTTTGGGATAGGAGTTGAAATAATGCAGCATGACATGGAAAAAATGGATTTTTCTTCTGCATGAGTTAGCAAACATTCAACATGTAGCCCTAGCTACACAAATCTTTTTACTCTGATAAAATACGTTTCTAAATGAGACTTAAATAATATATCATTCTCAACTGACTCAGTCTATAACTAACTATTCCATATTTTTGTTATTACTTTAGTGCCAAGAGTAAAATGAGAAGGTGGCACTGTATGCTGCAAGGAAACACAGCAGCCCACAAGGTTAACTAAGTATAAAGCTTTAAACGTGTGGGGAAACAAGTGATCATACGGGAGCTAATAGGTATATTTCAATCTAAGATAGAGACAATAGAGAGCTGTTTTTTCTGTTTCCTGCATTTATGTTAAGCTAGCAAGCTGCTGGCTGTAGCTTCATAGTTAGCCTGTAGGAATAACAGATTTACAATCCTCTGATCTCTTACCTAGATGTTTTTATCTTACTCGCCACAATTTCTTTAACCGCACCTTTTACATGAGGGACATATCATAAATATTTGGTCCTGTTA
Source organism: Labrus bergylta (assembly GCF_963930695.1). NCBI lineage: Eukaryota > Metazoa > Chordata > Actinopteri > Labriformes > Labridae > Labrus > Labrus bergylta. The sequence continues at coordinate 15,193,334 of NC_089213.1, read as the reverse complement.
TTCTGTGTAAATTCATAGCAGCATCTCTGTTTTCGCTTTTCTCTTTTCAAACGTGAATGGTTGACGGTGCTGGTGTGGAGGAGATTGGGTTTGGGAAGCCAGGGCTCACTGTCTGGCCTTCCTGGAGTGTAGTGTGACAGACGGGATAGGGCACCAGTGGGGTAAAGGGGTTCCCGTTTGACAGCATGGTGTCCTGGCTCTAGCTGCCAATGAGCCTAGATCTACATAGTTGGGTTGGGGGACTGATGAGGACCGTGTGGTGTGGTGTGGTGTGGTGGGCGGTCTTGGCGTTGTCGCTGCCTAGCTGGCACGTATGGGTGCAGCCTTGGTATTCCCTGGGTGATGTACTTTGTTTGTGGCTGAAGTATTTTGTGTTTATTTCAAACATAATTTTATCTGTATAATTAATTGTTTCATTATTTGTCAATTTCTGTGTTTGATTTCACTATTTTGTTTGTGCTTGTTTGAATTTTAAAACACTTTTTTAAACTTAATTTTGGAAAGTTATTTATTTATTTATTCATCTTTTTTATTTTATCTCTGTGCCACCTTGCCCAGAATGCCTTAATTGTTACTGGAGCACAGCTTGTACTTTGATTGATTCATTCAAATACCAGTAAAATGTGTTGAATAAACACATTAATCAGATGAATGCAAAGATGGTAAGTGCTGCACAAAACAACAGGTAACTTTATTATGTAGGGTGGACACTTAAGTGCGTGAAACCAAGGTCAGTTGTTTAACATCAAGATAATAGTTCATGCCTCCTCTTTTGAAGAGCTTCCCTTTGAATAATCACAGCAGTCAGATCCATCATAAGCCCATTATTATAGAGTAAACTGTTTTCTCAGAGAGGACATTAGCTATGGGATCGTTGATACATTGCTTTGACCCTTAGCAATAAGGGCAAGGGTGATTTGTTTACAATGTGTTGGGCCATTGCTCATGTTCCCGCAACACAAACACGACAATAAATAGCTAAATTAGGGTCCACTAATTCTTCATGTGAGTGAAGATATAGAGAAATCCATGGCAGCTTGCCATGAAATATCATCAGTTCATAAGTGAACCTTTAGAAAGTCTCGTGGAGAGAGCCATTAACTGAGCTATGATGCTTGTCACCCTGCATTTGATCAATGCTCAGATTTTAAAGCCTCTTTTAAAATGTCACATCTATTTAATATCACATTATTCACCAGATAGAGTGCGGCCCTTTAAAGGTTTTTCAAGCCTTCCAAAGCGGAGAATAATTCGCTCCCTTGAAAATCTGCAGAAAATGCCACCTCAATGGTGATTTGTATATTGAACGTCATGGACGTTGTGCCATTTCAAGCGTCCTTCTCAGAGTGCTGAATGAATGGAAGGAAATATGTGTTTTTTTGCCTTGAGGTTTCAATTAAAAAAATATCATCCTAGATGACTAAAATTTCGTTCTGCAAATTGTGTCTAGCATTGAAGAAAGTAACATCTACAGGGATTGTATGGGACACTCTTCATTTAAACACATGCATGTACAATGTATTAAAAAAAGCCCATGAGTGTGGCACTAAGCCCTTCTTAGCAGCTTTTATTTTCTCATCCTCCAAGTACATGAAACTAGACAGCTTAACACTAGAGGGCTCACATGCATTGCCATTCAATAGAGCCTCCTCTATGTTCCAGCATTTGGGGAGGTTGTTAGAAATCTCCCGCTATCACACAGACGACTGTCCAATGTATTATTGATTACACTTTATTGTGCCCAAACATCCCTTTTCTATTCACGGACAAAAAACTGCTGAGAAAATAGAATGTTACATCTGAATTCATAAGCAACACTGCATCAAGTCTCATGACACCAGAGTGCAAATTGAGGACATCACTTACTCAGGCGGAGGATTTCCCAGACTTTTTGAAGAATATTGAATATGGGAAAAGTAGGTTGAAAAGAACAAAGGGAAGGATTGTTTTTCAGGAAAGTCATTAGTGTGTATGTGGATGCACAAAATAAACAGTGATATGTGACTATGTGTGTGCCTGTTTTCCGATGTCCAAGTCTTGTGAAGTTTGTCTTCTTGTGTGCACGCCCCTTCACACAACAGTGGCAATCCTACTTGGTAGCCGTGCATGTGTCAAGCCTTTGCAAACCAAGCAGCTGGTCTCCCCTGTGGGAGTCATTAGCAGTGAAGCTCATCCTTTTGTCACACACTCCGGTGTCTGTCCCTCACCTCTCAGCCCAACCTTGGGGCCCATCATGTTCCTCCCTTGCACACCTGGCTTTACTTCCTCCTTTCCATCGACTTCAAGGCTCCTCTGGCTGGCTGCTCCCATAGAAACTGAGCTAGATAAATAGAAAGAGGGCAAGAGAGGGTGAGTGAGCAAGAAAGAGACGGGGGGGGGGGGGGGGGGGAGAAAAGGAACACAGATAGGGAATGGGCGGAGGTAGAGAATGAGGTCTGTCAGCTCTCCACAACCTATTAGCGGAGTCCTGGAGGATGCTCTTACCCCCAATACATGCCTCTCACTGTACAATTTGAGACAAAAAAAGAAAGCCCACTCTCAGTTTCTTCCTTTGCACTGGTTCCCATGTTGTTCTCTTAAACCCCTTGCCTCCACCTTCCAAGCAGACGCCAGGCTGACTTCCTGCTTTTCTGCCTTCTCTCTCTGTCTCTCTGCAGTCGTACCACGGGGAGAGTCAGTTATATGAAAGCCTCCTCTTCTCCCTTAATCTCAGCGTGGCAGAGAGGCTGGAGCTGGCTTTGCTCAGATGCACAGACCCCCTCTCATTTGCCTCTGCCTAGAAAAAAATCTCTACTCATGGTTACCACTGACAGTATGCCAACATCTGCTTCCCTCCAGCTCAATGATGTCCCGTTTTTCGGTCGTGTCTGACCCTTGCTTGTTCTCATTGAGATGTAAAATCTATTTTTTTTTTGTCTGGCCTCCCTTCAGCACTTTTGAAAGAGATTCCTGGAATTGCACCAGGCTGCTAAGAGGTGGATTTCAGAGAAAATAGGGAGTAGCAGGTTGTTGCATTCAGGAATGAGTGCTGTTACAGGAAAGTCAAGAGTCCTCCAATGGACATGACCCATGCCCCATCCATCAGACAGACATGTAAGTGCAACCGATCCCTTAGGTAGATAGTTAGAGCTAAACATTGGATCTTTATCATCAGGCAGCTGGCCGGAAGTGCTGTTGTCATGGATCTAGATTGCAGGAAATTAACTGGACTTCTCAGCTAACCTGCTAGTCATTTCTACCATACTCTGCCTGGATGGTTTAGGACACTTCCCATGAGGACTGGGGCCATATCTCACAGGATCCACACGGAGACAGCGTAGATTGGGAACGAAGTCCCTTTATGGATTTTTGCACCAAATAAAGTGGCTCATTCCCTCTGAATGGCCATGACCCCAACACAATTAACCTGGCAATTTGTCACTTTCAAGGGCATCCACTGGGAGTTTGGGGAAATTGGCCAACTTGTCACCATCCCTCACTCCCTGATCCGTAATGTAAGAGAGGAGAGATGAGAGATGATGATCTCTCTCCATCTCATGTCATCCCTTCTTCTTTCCCCCTTCAGCAATCCTTAGATTAAAACCCTTCTGTATTCATTTTAGGTATGTTCACTCATCACAGCATGGATGTTTGAGGAGTCCTAAATCCCACAGTCAAAGTTTTTACTTAAGAATCACTGTATACGCTCCTTTACTGGCCTGTTAATCACTACCGCTGGCACTGCATGTGGAAGCAAAGAGACCTAGGCCCCCCCCCAACTGGATGAATGAAAATACCATTGATTTCCTATGAAGGCACAGTGCCAGACCTGATGCACAGGCGCGCAGGGTAGATCAGGTGTTAATGAATATCAATGTTAATCTAATGAAGGAGTTGGAGGGGGAAAAATGAGAAGAAAGCAAGTCAGAAGCAGACAGAGCAGAAAGAAGAGCTTACATAGGAAGTTCAGCTGTTAATTGATCATAAAAGAAAGAAAGTTATTACATCTAACTTATTTAATTGGTTACAAAAAAAAGAAAAAAAAACACCTTGTCTAAGGCTTTCCTTTAAGCAATAGATTGGTGTCTCACATAATTTAATGGAATTTTAAAAAGGTACTAATAATAACCATAGCTTTTTTGGATTCTTGAGACACATTGGGAGCTTTTACTTTATCACAGCCCATTCTTGTTTGGCCTTATCACTCTCCAGTGGAGCGATAATCAGGGCGACAGGGTGATGCTTTTTTCGTCTGATCACACAACAGGTCAAAGCAGCCTGTCCTCCCCTCGCTCTGAAACCATTGTTAATTCTCTCCTATTTTACACCATTGATCTCCTGCCTCCTAGCCTAAACATCCAGGTCTTTGAGGAGCAGTTAAGCTGCTCCTACTACGGAGCAGCTTGAAAGGGGAATGTGGACTCAAAACCCTGATTAACAGTCAACCTTATAATGGCTTTAAATAATGAAGTCAAAGTGCGGTATGGGGCAGGAAGAACGTAACATCACTAATGATAAGCACAAGGGTCATTTATGTTAAGAAAAGTGTATTTTTTTTCCAAAAAAGTGCCCTTTGTACAGTTATTTACTTTATAAAAACATTAACTATACTGTACCAAATCTACCTTTGAATATCTGCTGCCCTCAAAGAAACAACTAAGAACGTGCGTGCACCTTCAAAGAACTACAAGGTGAAGAAGAAAACAAGTAATTTGTCAATTCCTTGCATGACAAAATATGAATGTTCTTTGAGCTGACACCGTTATCGGCAAAAGGACAATGTGTTTAAATTTATTCCAAACGAAACAGCTTTTTATTTATTTAATTTTCAGACATATGTTGGTTATAATGAAAACATTGTATTTTGGAGAAGAAAAACGTTTTTGAATGAGAAGGGAAATACTTATCTGATATGATTAAATGGCACTTGACTTTGTGTCCAAGTCACATCATATATTGACCTGTCCATCCATCCACCTGCCGAGAGCTCATCCCTCAGAGGGGCTTTCATTTCTAAAATTAAGCTTCACTTTATTATAAGGCAAGAGGTGGAATTAAAGTGGCATAGCTCCAATGGCAACTGCAATGCAGTTTTTTTGTCTTTAAAAGCCAAACAATGCAAGACAATTGGATCTGTGATCATGACTCTGCACTTAATCTGTGAACCAAATTGCACATTATAATTGTTTTTTTCTCTTAACTTATTGTTCGTAAACCGTTTCTTAATCATGTAATATTTATTATGACGTGTGCTGTTGCCCGCTTTGCCAGGTCACCCTTGTGAAAGAGATCTTGATCTCAATGGGTTAATTACCTGCTTAAATAAAGTTTAAATTAAAAACAAACTGGGCATTAAACAAATATGTATTGACATCATCAGATTATTTTTTAAAGGTTCTTACCCTCATTCGTCTTGTAATGTAACAGGATTTACTGTATTTATACATTGAGTGGTTCAACCAAAATCAATATATTACCATGTCAAATTAATTTCTTGTCATGAATAATAAGTCCTTGAAAGGAAATCTTGAGTTTTTCATTGCATGAAGCCTCATCTTTTCCATCACGGACTCTTTCCGCAGCTGCCTGTAAGGGTTTTTCAACACTCTGGTTGAAGTGATTGGCAAGAGTGTGAATTGAATTTGTTGCCTCTTCATGCATGTGCAAACAAAACACAGACCCAAAAACAATTCACTGTAGCTACTACTTTAAATCAAGTTATTCTTATTGATGTGGTTCCAACTTTTTAAGTTGCTTCAGTTTGATAAATGTGACTAGCCCTAATCTTAGATGTTTTATCTACATGAGATTTGGTTAGAAGCTTTGGAAATAAGCTTTTGGCTCTTTTGTTGAGAATTCTCTTTTCTCAAATAGGTGTTTTGAGGGTAAAGAAAAGACCTTCATGCACAACTTTTGTTATTTTAGTTGTATTGTATTTTAAGCACATAAATGCAACAATTCAGATTACATCTTTTTAGATTCAGTTTATTGTACATCTCATTGAACATGTGAATGGAAATCATCACTAGAACTGATAAAATCTCTCTTAAAAGATCATATAGGCGAAATAGGAGAGATTTTGCAACTACAGAGAGTAATTCATCCTGCAACCAATCCCTTTTCTACCTGCTTATTTAGCAATGAGCTGCAATGCTAACAGGGTAAGCTGAGAAACACACACATCCTTTCCTTCTGCACAGTGGCTTCCTCCTGGGGGACAGCCAAGCTCTTCCAGGTCAGCTGAAAGATGTTCTCTCTCCAGTGTGTCCTGGTCTGCCCCAGGGTCCTCTTCAACTCAGCTGCATCAACGGCACTGCCAAAAGGAGACAGCAGGGAGCCCTGCTCACTGCCTCATTTGGCTTCCTGCAGCGTAGATGTGCATGCCGAATAAGGGTGGGCAGATCACACCTGAGATGAAACCATAAAAATAAGCCCCACTAGTAGTGGAAAATTTGGCCAGAAGTGTTGTTCCTTTCTTCAGGTTGATGAAAAATAAATTGTGCTACTGCTGGAAGAAAGAGGCAGTGGTCCCAGTTTTTTTGTGTTAGATAAATCATCCTTGATTTGCAACCGAACTGAATAGTTACAAGAAAAAACGAAATATATCTGAATGGGCTTCTTTTTTTATAGCCTAAGAGATGTAGCATCCTCCTCCATTCACGTCTGTGGTGTAAATAAGTGACAGGTGTCATGGCACCGCCACCAGGCCACTGATTTTCAACTGCAAAACTGTAGCATAAAAGACTGTAATGATGCGAGGGAAGTATCCTAGCATCTCTTGACCTCTGAAATGATCTATTTCACTTAATATTGTGAACTAAAATGTATAATTTTAAGAGTTAAATTTACTCTGATCATGATACTAATTATGCTAGACCATTAAAAGGCAAATAATTCAGTATCTGTTTTGCTGGTTCTATAATAGATCAGAAGAATAAAAACACTTTGCTTAAATGTGTTGGGTAGGTTCCTTAAGACATACAGTTTTCGAAAGTAGGCTAATAAAACAGTAGCTCCACTTGCTAATCTAAAAAGAGACTAATGGCCTTTTCTTACAATCTGCACAAATCTGTGCACAGCATTGCACAGTACGCGTTGTTACTATTTTTGTACCAATGCAGCTGTCATTGAGAAACCAGTTGCCAACATAGTCCAAGAAGAAAACTTGGCTTATTATTTTAATGCAGCAAAGAGCAAATGTGCAATTGACAAACAAAAAAAAGGTATAATATCATTGTTGCAGTCGTCTATAATTAGAGGGTACATTTTCCTGATGGGGCTTAAGTAAGTGGGTTCCCATTTCTTTGTTTGAAACAAGCATAAGGATGCATGGTAGCGCTCCCTCACCTCACATAAAACCTTTGTATTTGCTGATATGCAGTCAAGCTAAGACAATTGATAGCGCAGTGGACTGGGAGAGGACAAACTTCTATTCCTGCAGTGTTCTGACATTATTGTACAGCTTTTGGCATTGTGTATCCATTTCAGTGATGACAGGCGACATGTTTGATGCTGCCTACTCCCACGCTAACATCACCTCATATTCTTTCTCCAGCCTTGCACAGGACAAAACTCCCAACTGACAGTGACACAAAGTCCAGTCTACTGAAGAAAAATGGCTAAAATCTGCTGTGTAAATAACCATGCTAGTGGCCCTATGCTATGCTAATACTAACATACTTTCACTGTCTTGGCTAAGGATGTCAGCATGTTACCATTTGCTAATTTCAAACTTTGTGTGAGAGGAAAAGTCACCTCATTCATTAGAATTTCTTCTATTTGAAAAGTTACTTTCCTTTAAAATTTAGAGACATATACATCATATTTTAGTCTGACCTTCCAATGACATTGACTTAATTTAATACCGGCAATAAATGTCAGCTTAATACACTCAACACATCCATAAAGCATTACATTAAGAGTGTGATGGAAAATGTTCTTTCCCGGTCACAAGTCTTTGTACTCCCAGCTTTTTTGTTATACAGCCATATTTGAATATGTATATTTGTGCGAGGCTTTCTGTCAAATAACAATTTTTTTTAAATGAGAGAGGAAAAAAGACAAGCTTTCACAGCAACAACTGCTGCTTCTCCATCAGTCCATTCTAACAAATCCTACTGCTGTGGCATCTAACATAATCAAAATGCAGCATGCACATCTGCTGCTTAAAGAAGGTTGTTGGTCACTCTTTGGAGGGCAGACTGTGAAAGTATTTTATAACAGATTAGAATTCCTCAAAGATAGTAGCTTGACTCACAACAGACTGTAATTAGACATTAGACGGATCAATCTTCTAAAATCTTGGGTAAAGAAAGTCAGTTTAGATATCAGCCCACACTGTGCAAGAGACACGAGGTCAGGCAACGCACGCTGATCATGGGATGGGGTTATTGAGGGAATCTTTTATTCTGAAAGGCTCCACAGGATTTTTGGTTCTCAGATATGAGTATTTATAAATAATAAGCTTGTATTCTTTATGCTGCTTTCGGATATATCAGCCTTAAACTGCAGGGCATTTTACAAGCATCTCAATCATAGAAACTTTCAGTACACACAGTCTTAGTTTTGCATGTAGCCAAGGCAGGGATATTTCCCATTTAGTGTGGAATAAAACAGCAGTAACAACCGGAATATGCATACTGTATATAATTTTTAGTACAGTCACAGTTTGTGCAGCAAGTTTAAATTTGCTCTTAAGCTGTTAAAGTTTGAAAAAAGCTCCAGTTTGGAACAGTTGAGTCTGCCCTGGATGCTTTTCTTTTGCAAAGATCCAGCCTCCCTGTCCATCTGTCCATCTTTCCTTCCCTTTCAACTGCTCTCCTCTTCCTCACCATTTCCACTGCCACAGTGCCCATTCACACTTCACCCCTCTTTCACAGTCAGTTGAAACAGTTTGGTGGGGGAAAAAAAAAAAAAAACTCTGGATTTGACTCAGCCAAAATCTCTCCGGAAAAGGGAGGAAATAATTCTATTTCTTTCTTCTTAGTTCACCAAACCCCTCCACTCACGCACACACACACACACACACGCTCCACATGCCTGCATTATCCTAAGCCAAAGCATCCAAGGTGTGTAACGTAAGCCTCTGCAGTGCGCCTCATGTTTCATAAAGAGATAAGGGCCACTAAAAATACCCATAGTGTGTGGAGAGATAGCCAAGCATTAGGAGAGGTATCTACCGCGAGCAGCCAACAGCGCACAGACTCCTTTAATTCCAACCACAGACATCTAAGAAAAGGAAAGAAAGATCCCAATACACTTAAGCAGAGATACTATTCTATACAGATACAGACTGAATATATTCATAGTTAAAGCAGCTCTGTATGGATACATTATTAATATTAATCTGCTTCTAAAGTCAGTAATAGAAAATTGTATTTCCACAGAATAGGGCCCTTATAATTTATCATGCAGTGACAAACACACACTAAAATAATTGGTGTAAAATGTAACAAATGTGCAAGAACGTATACAAGAGTATATGAGACATGAGAGTGTAGGCTACTGAATAAATTACAGATATACTCACTTTGAGAGCCGTTCCATTTAGATGATTTGGTTGTGACTAGGTTACCTTTCCTGAAGCAAGTAGAAACAGGGAAATTGAGTTTGATCTCTGCAGTATTTTAGCCCAAAGTTTTAGACAGTATCTTAACAAAGAAAAATGCGTATTTTAGGTTCATTCTTAACAATTTCAGCTGCTAAAGTTATCACCGTTACAATCAGGAGACATTTTAGTGCTGTAATATTTTGCCAAGGGGCAGCATTTAATGAAGAATAAAATCAAACTGAACCTTGTGGTACACCACAGGCAATAGTGGTGGTTGAAGATAAGTGATTACCCAGTGTGACTACAAAAGTTCCCTCTTAAAGATTGAATAACACCAGCAATGTGCAGTGTCCTTGATTCTACCGTAAAATCCAGAATATCGCAGCAGTAAATAAGACGGAGCCTGTTTTGGGGGGTTTCCCAAAAAGAAAAAAGGTTTAAACTGTCTTGCTGTTTGTTCTAAGGACAACAACGTGCACTTTCTGTTCAGCTGTGTTGATCTTTTAGTACCATCGGTTTTCGCTTGGGTTTGCACTTCTTCTAGCTACACTAGTTTAGCTAGCTTGCAACATCTGATGACTATGAATAAAAAGGCAATAAGAAAAATGGTGGATTTTCAAAGCCAAACATTTAAGTCCTGAGCAAGTTTCGTGTACCACAAGTCTCTCTGGTGCCTTGTGTTCTTTTAGATTGTATCTTCAGGCGTGGTCACACTGGCAATCAGGCTTGAGTACGGCACGGTACAGACTGCCAGTGTGACCGCGCCCTTAGTCTTTGTAAAGTTATTTTCAAGGAATACAAAGAAAAAGAGTGATAACATTACACCATCCAGAGAAACGGCAGTGGATGATTTGTTAAAGCTACAGAAGGAGTCAACAAGTTTCCTGCCACTTCAACACAGCTTAGATCCTGGGAGGGAGGTCTGTCCCCCTCTGAACACACAATACTAGGACACACACTCTCTCTCTCTCACACACACACACACACACAAACTAATTGGGATGTCTTTCCCCATGCTAACTCAGGGGGCTCCAGCTATTGTAGACACATAACCTTTAGTTGCATGGAGCTTGTTAGAGAGGAGCTGCGAGTAAAAGGGAGGATGAACTTGGATACTTACTCTCTTCTCCAAATAAATTACATGTTTCACTTGCTCACACACATTTTGGGAATGTCACGGCAGCTTACTTGAAAAACTTTTATAGTGCCATGTGAGGTAAGAGACTGAATTACACTTTTTTTTTAGAGTTCTTGAAAGTGGCGCGGCCCATATAATCATTAGCATCAATCAATTATTTGGAATCGATACTGATGGAGACTGCAATGTTAAATAGTATTAACTAATCCTATTCATACTCATTCACACACTGCTGATTTAGCGGAAGGAGCAATTTGCCCAAGGACATGTCAACATAAAGCTGCAGGAGCTGGGGATTGTTCCCGGACCTTCTGGTTAAGAGATGGCCGACTCTACCCACTAGCCACTGTGTGATTGGTTAAAGGACATTCTTCCAGCACATCTTGTTCATCTTCCACTTCCACCTTCTGTTTTCCTTCTCTTCTCCCTTCACTTTGGTTTCACCATTTTGTCTTTTCTGCTCTTACTTGGTACTTGTCTTCATTTAATTTCCCTCATGATCACTTTCCAATACGTTCCGCTTCCATCATCTCTTCAAAGTCCCTACCTTCAAACTATTCCAAGAACTTTAGTCTGTTTCTTTTTCTTTCTACTACTTGTTCGTTTCCAACTCCTCTTTTCATTTTCTAGTGTACTTCCTCTTGTATTACTTTTTTCACCTCTTTTTCATTATTTCCACCATACTGTATAGTTTGGGATCTTACTCTTTAAATTCTTGTTGACTCCGTCGACTTAAAACTAAATTGGTATTTCATGCACTTTTAATTTTTGTTCTCGTGCTAGGCTCTTTAAATACTTCCACTTGCCCTTGCATCCCATCTATCCACCCTTATTACTATATAGTTTGAACTCAATTTCTTCAGCATCTCCTATTCCCTTTTTTTCCCATTAGTTTGGTCAATTAAACGTCTAATGTATCTATAACTAAAAAAGAATATCCACCACAAAATAGCATTAAATTCCTGTTTCCCCTTTCCATCTCAAGTCCCAATAAAACAAGCTCCGAACCAATGCAAATCTTGTGATAATAAATATGTTTCCTTTCATGTACCGCATAACCAACTCTCCTGTATGTGTAAAAGTACAGACTGACAGTAACACAGTTCTTCAGCTTGGCAGAAAACACATTACCACGTTCAGGACAGACGCTTGAACATTTTGCAGTTCATTATGATTTTCTCTAGACCTTCACTGTTTGGATTTCCATCAAGCGGAAGTAAGTGTTGAGTCATCGCTTCCTCTTCATCTAAGCCGGGTTATGGATGGAAAAAGATTAGTGTGGATACACTCAACCAGCCTGCCTCACTAGTCCAGCATTTCATCTCTCAGGGTGATTAAACGGGAGACATTCACACCCGATTTGTTAATTCATCAAAGGTACCTTGTGGGATACAGAGATTGTATTAATCATATTTTGGGCAAAATCATGTTGGCTTGCATAAAGCTCAAACAGCCTTGCGTTACAGATTAGTCTTCTGGTGGATGTGCCTCACCAGGGGCTCATGGCATTAATATATTACTCCCATCACAAGGTCTGAAAAGAGAAAGAAAGAAAGAAAGACAGATACTGCATTGGTGGTGATGAAATGATAGAAGGAATACAGAAGATGAACAGAAGAAGAAAATCTACCAAGGAGCTATGAATGCTTGTTGAAGAAGAATAAAAGGCAATTTTAGATAGAATAAATTGATTCAGAGAATTTCAAACATGCTGATTTGTGAACCTTTTCTCTTTCGAGAGATTGTCTGATATGAATGTATGGCAATCAAGTGCAGAAAAGCAGTGCCTTGCTTGTTAGGAATACTGTTCAAGGCTTTCTGAAATTCCCACAGGGGAGTTGGAGGTGGATTTTTTGTTTACCGGCGATCTTGTTATCCCCTCCTTTGTCGTCTAATTTGTCTCATAACCGCAAGGTTTTCTAACGGTCATTAGAAGGTAAATCCCCCTGGCTCAACTTGCAACAGTAAACACTGGCATTCAGGGCTTGATAAATGGACACTCAACACTGGTTATTATGATGAATGGGAATTTTAAGATGGTAACAGTGCCAGGTACGAGTAGAACGGTAGAAATAAATTCCTCCAAAAAGGGCTGCCAATGGCAAATTGGAAATGGATGCCTATAGGGTCAGTTGATATTTAAGTATTGGCTTTTATTGGATTGTTGGACTTGCTTTAAAGTTAGGACCAGTGTGTACCGGAGTTGGTTCGACAAATCATGAGTCATTTCTTACATAAAAGCAAGAAAAGAAGTTGGCCTGTCGGGAAAAGAGTCAATAAGCAGATCAGGACTCACCACAGTGAGCACAAAGCAGTGAAGGTCCTCGTTCATAGTCATCAGTACACGTTGCGGTAACTTGTGCTGCAGACATGGACTCAGCCAGCCAACACATTACAGCAACTGTATTATCATCAGAGTAATACATGAAAGAGGGAGACTCTATGACTCTCTGTATCTGATCAATGGGCTACATCAAGCAGAGGAGAGAGAGAGAGAGAGCGTGAGGGGATATGAGCTAAAAGGAGAGGAGAGAGATGCACAGTCTAAGGGAGGTACAGCATGGGGCAATTTAATCACAGCCATTTCGGCTGGGTAATAAGAGAGGAGCGAGAGAATATAAATAGTGAGCGGAAGACTAATGGAACTCATTTTAGGGGAGTATTTAACCTATTTCAGAGAAAATCCAGGGTAATCAATTATAAGTGCTTTTAGCCCAGGACTCAACTTTAATTACTCTTCAAATGTGATTATTCTCTGACATGCTACCTCAGCCCTAGAAATAGATATAATATTAGCCGTATGGAATAGCTGGCTTTTGGAGGCTGGAACCAGCGAGAAGACCCCAAAAACTAAATATGGCAATAATGGCGATATTTCTTCAACGTTGGGTACTTCTCCGCAATAACAGCATGCTGTAACATTCTATTTATTATTAATGATAGTAACAACACAGCAAGAATTTAGGTATTCATGAGCTCAGCTAACAACAGCTACATTGATTTGAAACTGTTCTCATCGAAAAAACTTCCCTATAACTTCCAGGTCCAGTAAAGCCAAAAAAAAAAACCCTGCTAGGATCCTGGTGAGAGTCCGGAATGAACACATAACACTCACCCTGCCTACATTCACTTCACTGGCTTGCCATCTCACTCAAGATTGAGTAAAAAATAAAAATGTATTATCCTCAAAGGAACATCACAAACTGCCACAAGAAACCACCGCTCTGCTCATGCCGCCTGTCTCCACACCCCCAGGACTAAGCTTTGCACAATAGGAGATCAGTCCTTCCACTCTGTTGCCCCACACCTGTGGAATGCCTTTCCTGACCCACTAAATAGTTTTTGTGCTTTTTTTTTTCAACTCTAGCACTTTGAGATTTGCTTCAAAGTGTTCAAAGTGTTTTACACATAACATTTATTATTTTTTAATATTAATATTATTATTGATTAACGAATTAACGAAAAATGAAAAATGATTTCCAAGTGCCTTTATCAGAAAGCAAATCCAACTAATTTAAGCTGTCTTTGGCTTGGTCATTCTCATAAAGTGCATGCTTACTAAGAATCAATACTTTCGGGTGTGATGGCTCTGTCAGTTTTGACTACTGGTGCAGGAGACGGACAAAAATAGCAGTTTTATGTATTTAATAAAAAAAAGCAGGCAAAAATATGAACGACAACAAAAAGGCAAAAAGGGAAAAATTATAATAGCCAGGTGGTGGTGGCCGAAGGCTGGATGGCTACTGAAGGCTGAGAAGCATCCGAGTCTCTATTTGAGATCAACTTTAGAAACTCAGAAGAACCAAGGCAAAGGAAGTCTAGAGTGGCAGCTAGGCACACCACACTGCAAGTAACTGCAAAACTGAACATCAAAAAACACACTGGAAAAAAAGCACTAGAAATCTATGGAACTAGTAAAAAGCACAGCAAAGCAAGACTAAATTATTTGGCAGAGTGGTGGAGTCTTGACCAGGCCTTTATGGAACGGGTGATCATTGGTGATTGAGAATAGGTGTTCCTGTGCTGCAGCTTCAGAGGAGAGAGTGAGCCAGCCACGCCTGCTGCCATACAAAAACTGAGAAGAAAATGTTAAACTCAAAGGGGAATGGGGAAGAAGAGAGTTCAATCAAGACCAAGTAAACCAGAACACGACAAAAAGCCCCGAGAAAACATATCAATATAAATGGGCTGCCTTAAAGATGTGTTAAAGACAATTACTCCACACAATAGGAGAAGGCCAAACTAGAATTACTCTGATAAGGTGAAAGCTAACAGACCCGTTGGAATTAGAAATTCAGAGGTTTGTGCTCCTCACTGGTATTGTTGTTAACTGAGAAAGCCTTCTCAGAATCTGTCTGAAGCTCTGGAACACATGAGGAAAATATCCTTTGGGTTAAGAATTTCAGAATTTTAACTCTATGTTGTCATGATCTATATCTTTTTTAATGCAACGTTTTTTTGAGTAAAAGCCCTTTATAAATAAAATATATTATTATTTACTGTTAAGTTCTTTTTCTTTAAATTACATTTGTTTTACATTAGAGATGTAAACATTTATTCACTCTTTGCCATAACCATTTTTAGTGACTGAAATGCTTCAAAATAGGGACACAAAAACTTGAAAGTAATCATTGCCATAAATTATTTTTTGACTGGCAGACCCTACACCGCAGCTCACATGCGGGTGCTGCAAAAGCCTAAAATCCTCTCCCACAGTGTCAGAAGCCATTTAAAATCTCAGCCTACAGGTATTTAGTCAATATGTGCTCACAGTCCCCACGGCACAGAGGAGGTCTGTTACAGCCACAACGCCGGTCTAGCAGAGAGCCTGTTTGTTTGACAGTCAACCCAACACTAATCCACTGCTCTGAAACCCTCTCAGAAGGGGGGAGGGATAGAAATGGCTGGAGGGCGTACTTGGAAAAAATATGCAACCCTGCACACATATAGTCCCGATGAGATGTTATTTTTATCAGAAACACATGTACCAATGCTAAAACATGTCGTCACTTAAGCATACAGACCCACACACAAACATCTTGACAACACATAATGTGTAGGTATTAAATAAACATTATGTTTTGATGCCCAGTTGGATGGATGAAACAAGAGAGCGGAACAGGGGCTTTGATTTTGAGCTTTCAGATTTCTAAAGCTCCCTGTCAGCTGTCATATCTGATAATTGCGAACACAAAAATGATGCTACAGTCCAGATTTTCATGCATTTTACATCTTTTATGCAAACCCAGCAGGGTGAATAGCCTTTTTATTTTTTTTTAACCAAAGACTATCAAAGAATGGCACGATTGTCCACTAAACCACAGGAAATGTTGCTTCCATTCGGTAAATTAAATGAAGCTCTATGACACTATTCTTGAGAGCCAAAACAGAAGATAATTGGAAATAAAGTAAGTATGATAAGAATGGGAATGTGGCACATAATGACATTTGCTTGCTTTTTCAGGAAGGTTCCAAACAGTTCCCCAAGCACATTTCAAATAAATTACTATGCACAGCTCAGATATTCCATTCAAACATGAACAATATCTTTACACATTTCCAAGTGTCTCAGTAAGCCATTACCCCAAGCCAACACACCTAATACCCTGAGTCTGAAGCATCTTAAGCAATTCATGTATACGATGTATTATGCAACAAAATACTTAGTTAATTTAACTACCATGCATTACAGATAAGTATTCTATAAAAAAGAGGAGAACACAATAAAAGATGACATCTAAATATAGCACACGGAAAATCAGTTAATATAGATAAATTGTGCAAATGGTTAAGTGAATCCGTTGAATCTCAATCCATCCATCGACCATCCATTTTCTTCTGCTTATCCAGGGCTGGGTCACGGTAGCAGCAGGCTAAGCCAGTTGAACCAGACGCCCCCCCTTCCCAAGCAACTTTTTCTAGCTCCTCCTGGGGGATCCCAAGTAGTTTCTAGGCCAGAAGGGATATATAATCCCTCCAGTGAGTAGAGTGAGGTCTAAACAGAAGACCTCCAAAGGCAGGTGACCAGGAGGCATCCCAATCAGATGAACAAACCACCTCAACTGGCTCCTTTCGATGTGAGGGAGCAGCAGCACTTCTCAGATCTCCTTTTCGATGTCTGAGCTCCTCATCCTATCTCTAAGGTCTGAGCCCAGCCACGCTTTGGAGGAAAACTCATTTCATCTACTTGTATCTGTGATCTCATTATTTTGGTCGCTACCCAAAGTTCACAACCATACTGTAGGTGAGGGTTGAAAATTGAAAGCTTTGCCTTTGGAATTAGCTCCCTCTTCCCCATGACAGTTCAGCACAACCCTGTGAATACTGCTAATGCTGCACCAATCTGTCTGTATGTCTCACACTATATTTTAAAACCCCTTGACGCTGCCGGCCAAAGGGCAGAAGTATTTGATAACGGCATGTTAAAACAGCTGTAAAGTTCTTAGAATAAGACTTCCACACAGGGAAGGGTGATGGCAGGATCATGTCAGCCTTGATGCTGTGTCATGCATGGAAAAGGAATTTTGTGCATTCACTTGAGGCGTTGAGAGAAAAGAGACAGGACGACTCACAATTCTGCATGCGATTGAGGTTGCTTTTTTATTCTTAGAAAGCAAAATCTTTTTTGTTTAGAACCCTGGAAAGAAAACATGCTGACTAACTGTACCCTGGCGACCTTGCATCTAGTTTCGGTGTGTTTGTGTGAGCGTGTGTGGAGGAGGTTGGTAATAAAGAAAGGTGGGGGCTTCTATGGACGCAGAGCAACTTAAGTTTAATTGCTTGTGGTGGCAGTCAAAGTCAATATGCTGGTCAATGGCCCATGCATCCCGCAGGTTCATTTCCCCATAATTACTCTACATGCGCCAGGGCAATGCATAAGTCTGTCATCATTAAAATAATAAGAATGGGTTGGCCAAGAAGGAGGGCAGGAAGAATGGAGGAACAAGTGCAAAAGAAATGAATGAATCAATACCGTAGACAAGAGAAAGAGATGGCTTGGCAGAGCAGCAACACTGAATTACATGATGGGAAAGCCTGTCCAAACAATCAAACCCATGTATATAATTATAGAAAATACATCAAATACTGCAAATGCAGCAAAGTGAGCTTTTGAAATATGAAAAAAAAAAAATATCAGCAGAAAAAATGCATCTCTAATGGCTTGAATGAAAGACGTTTCTTAACTGATTTCTAATTTTAGAGCTCTTCAATGTCAACTGTCAGAGGCTGCCTTCATTTAAAAAATGAACATGGCAGATTCCAAATGCACAGACTGTTCAACGTAATTACGATGAATGGAACCTCAGTACATCTGACAGCACATGCTGAATGACAAGGTCGTGATGAGCATTGCGAATGAATAACAATTCAGCAAATGTATTTTTAATGCCACTGCCAAATGCATTTCTGCTTCAAGCGAACTGAAAAACTTTTGCTGTTGTGATAATGAAGAAGTTTGATCATGATTTGCCTTTTTATATTCAGGCCTCCTAATTTGATGCATATTTTGGATCAAAATACTTGAAAGAAAAGTCAGTTATTCAAAAATAAATTGTGATTAGCATTCCCAAAGCAACAGCTCAGCTTATTACAGCCCCTGTGAACCTGCTGGATTGCAGCGTAATGCAAAAACAATTACACTGCTCGTGTGTCTACTTGTGCACATCTGTGGGTATGAGTCGGTGTGCGTCCGCCGTGGCGTAGCCATGTGTTCTACAGTTGCTGATTGTAATCCTCGGCCTTTACCAGCTGCCTACAGGCCTTTCAGATACGTCTCGCTCGAATTAAAAACAGGTGGACACAGTTTGATTAGCTTGTTAAAACACACCTGCTACTGAAGGGCAAGGTATTACACACACATACACACATTTACACACACATTGAACACTTGCACACGGGCACAAAAAAAAAAGTTATTGGTGTCTGTGGAGCTAAGATAATTATTATATGGAGAAGTATTGGAGGTATTAAAGTTGTTGATTTTTAAGAAAAATACTGCAACGCTTACCTCTTTAATTGTGAGAAGTGACAATTATACCAAAGCAATTTTTCACAGTAATTTCTCCTGAATTTGATAGTAAAATAGCTGTTGCTCATTTCATTTAGGTTTGTGGGTTTTTCATTATCCGTTGCCGGAATAAATAAGTTGCACTAAGAGTCACTTGCAAATGTTGTACTTAAGCTATGTGTAAAAGTTAATACAAAAATAACATTGTACAGCAAATAAAATGTCTGGCTCCTAATGGTTGTTTATGTTAAACACTGTTGTGCTGTCTCTATCATAAATACTGTAAAGCTTATAATAGAAATGATGCCTAAGTTAGAGGAAGCAATTTCTAAAATTGATCAGACTTCTTCTTCTCTAATGCAGACCCCGATACTCACAGCGGTTTCATTTCTAGTCATTAATTAAACTAATAAATGGTCTAATGATTCAGCAAGTATCTCAGAGTTTTATGGTGTGCCATGATTTTCCCACTGGCTGCTTTTAAAAGGCACCAGAGACACTCTCTGCAAAAGCCTTTTATGGTATGCCAGCAGGTTAACAGCTATTTGAAAGCCCATTGAGTCATTGTTACATTTAAATGCTCTCGAACATGACGCGTTTTATTCCTGTGTCAGCCTTTACTTCAGTGACCAGCATGTAAGTGTGTGTGTGTGTGTGTGTGTGTGTGTGTGTGTGTGTGTGTGTGTGTGTGTGTGTGTGTGTGTGTGTGTGTGTGTGTGTGTGTGTGAATGGGGGCAGCGTATATCTTGAACAGTACATTGCAGAGTGATTCTCCACCATCACCAATGGGACAAGGCCAATTGAACCCCGGTACTTCATGTTTAAATGCTCGTTTATGCATCAAATGTACCTCCAGAAGATAATAAGACGACACAATAGATTTTTATGAAAATGCATTACATGGGAGGAAGGCAATTGCATGTAACCCCCTCCATAAAGCTTCTCCATATGAATATTTAATGTACGACTCGTGTAATGCAAATTCTACTTGGTCTTATTTTCCCTTTGCCCAGTCTATTATTGTGCTGTGACAGACCTGAGAGCATGGGTCTCACTTTGACATGAACACAGAGACGTAACTGAAATGTTAAATAAACAGAGAGCAGATATAAATGTTATGTACAGTATGGTGTAGCATTGTTTGTTTTTGTTGGATGTTAATACAGAATACATGTAGGCCTATTAATTATCATGTAAATGCTATTTACGGAGTGTGAAATTCAACAACAGATGTTTACTCTATGTATACAGATTCATACAGGTGGAAGTATATCAACAGGTAAAGGATAAAAACACAATGTACAGAAAGTTTAAACGTTCATGATTTTTAATACTTTAGTCCAACATAATCATCAGTTCAAGTTTTCCCGATCACCTTGATGTCTGAGAGACATCGCTTAGGTCATGCTGGTTGTTTAGGTTGATAAAAGGCATTTTAAAACATCACTTGTACTTTTTTTTTGTGCAGGAAATTAGACGAGGAGAACATAACTACTTTGGGTCTGTCTCTTTGGAATCATATTATAGAGAGAAGGTGGTTAGCATAGCTTAGCATACAGTACTGCAGAAATACAAAAAAATATGCCTTTAAAAACAGAAAACAAATATTCACTGAAG
This sequence comes from Labrus bergylta, assembly GCF_963930695.1. Lineage (NCBI taxonomy): Eukaryota > Metazoa > Chordata > Actinopteri > Labriformes > Labridae > Labrus > Labrus bergylta. Next base: position 15,173,042 of record NC_089213.1, on the reverse strand, counting down.
TGACATTAGGAATTTGAAATGAATGGGTAAAAGTTTACAATTATGATATTAGCAATATATATTAATCCAAGTTATTGGAATGTATTCTGACAGAAAGCTGGGCCTATTTTGTGTTTGGGATGTACACATCAAAGTTCTAGACAAGACGTTTGCTGGGCCTTACAGGAAGAAAGTTCATCTGACCTGACCTGACCTGACCTGACCTGACCTGACCTGACCTGATCTATAGAAAAGGCAGCGAAATAGACCAAGATGTGTTCAACTCATAATGATGTAATGAACACAAACATGTTTAGGCTTTTAGTTTTCCAATATACCTGCAGGGGCATTCTCTGAGGTGGTATTTATAAAACACAAATAAGCACATGTGAATCTTGTTTCCCTTCCCGGCAAGCCTTTCCTGATTTTAGTTTAATGTTATCCTGAATTTGACTTTAAAAACATATTTTCAAAACATTTTATTTTCTGCTCATGCCTATGATTTGTATGTCCTGCCTGTTTGTATGCTTGTTTTGTTATAATTGTCCTTGTAAAGCACTTTGTAACTTGATTTTGAAAAAAGAGAGGTCAAACCTGCACGAGTAATGTGAAGATAAATCCTCTTTACTTTGGTCTGGAAACATCTTGCTTTATAACAAATTAATGATGTTTATTTCTTAAAGAGAAGGTCATTTTCATCATCTTGAAGACCTGAGACTTTAAATAAATAAAAGACAAAGTCAGACCTTACGCTTCAACTGTATAACAAACTTTCCAAGTAGTATACAATTCTTTTTGTTCAGGAAATAATGTCTTTAATAATCTTGGTTTGTTTACGTTGCATCAACCAAGGAAACTTTCTATAATCAATATCTACTGTTTAATTAAAGTTATCATAGGTGTCATATTCACAAAACTACCATAGTTTGTGTGTTTTTTACATTTTTAGTTCCCCATTCCATGATTTGTTGCTCATAATTTCATAGCATTTATATGCTGGTCTGCTATCATGGACTTTGAAACAGCAGATGGGCAAAATGGTGGCCCAAGGTCTGTCCAGGCCCCCAACCCTCCCCTGTCCTTCTGTGCCAGCTTTGCATTGCCAGGTTGAGAGAGCCAGAGAGCTAGCCCCTTTCCTCCCCTAGAGTGGGGGGGTCTCTGTGTGGGGTCGCAAGGGCTTGGCAAAGCAGCCTGTGGAGCATGGATAGCAGAGGTCAGCATGTGTGGTAAGTGCCCTGCGGCAAGTCAGTACCATATCCAAACCTCTGCCTGCTTTGGCAAAGAAAAAAAGAAACGTGAAAGGAAATGAAATGTGGTGATATGGACTGCTAGAGGCTGCAACAGAGAACATTGAATTTATTTCACATCAGTTAAAAAAGATGATGAAAAATATATATTTTGAGGGATGTTTGAATAAGTGTATTCCGCCACGCTAGTTACCAGACAGCACATGTTGGTCTTTAGCAAAGTGTTGCCTTTAGCAAGACGCTAATGCTAGCATGGCAACCAGTTCATGACAATGCAATCACAGTGCCGTTTTCACATATGCACTCCGGATCCGCATCAAGATGCTTGTGTTCCTATTTTTTCAACTATTTAAACAGATAAAAGCCCTACTGAAGAGTTCCAGTGAAACTGATTTATAACATGAAACAGCTTCTTTTTTGAACTAGTTTAAAAGATCACATGGGTTTTGTTAAAGAAGACCACTCTGGATATCTCACCTCTAGGTAGGAACAACAACTACAATGAAAACCGAACCTGACAAAAGAACTCAGAATCTGGAATAGAGCTAGAAACAGCATCTCCTGTCACAGAACGCTAATGGCTTCAAATAATGACATTGTATACCACAATTTCTTTATAATTGAATGAGAATTGTAATGTTAAAGATATGATGATGATATGATATGATATGATGCAGCATAAAGCAGAAAAGTTCACATATTCCATCATCTGTGTCTTTATAGTTACCTAGCCTGTAGTTAGGGCTCTTTGAGTATGCCATTAGTTCTCCAGATATTATGCCACACAAGTAGAAGTATTCAACAAAATTAAGAGTTCATCGTCCACATCTTTATTGGCAGCCATCCAATATTTGTAATGATTTAATGGTCACTAAAAGCCTAAAATGTCAAACTGTTTGGAGCATGAGAGGCAGATCTTTGGATATTGTCACACTGAGTAGGTTTACCCTCTTTGTATGGTTGATGTCTGTGCAAAATGTTCATTCCATCTGTTCAGATATACTCACTGACCAACACATAAACAACTCCCATAACAAATCAACAAATTCGAGAAAAAATGCAATGCTGTAAGCATGCTGCAACTTGGAGAGAAAGCCAAAACAAATAAATAAAAGTTGACCTATCATGCTGATCCCCATTTTAAGACTCACTTTTAGTGTTACAATGCTGGATACTTAAATATGGGCAATGTTTCAGCTCATGAGGTAAATGTATATTGGAGTAATGCCAGGGAAAGTCTGAGTGTGCTAACCAGGCTTGTCCGGAAAAATCACATAAGGTCCCTGATATGAAAGACAGAATTTCACGAGACAGCTTCAAGACTCTATGTCTTTGAAGCTGTTTACAGAAGCTCTTTGTATAGCACTGGAGAGCCGCCCTATCACGGTAACTCTGCAGCGTTCTTCCCACTAAAGGCTTCCAGAGAGAAAAAACACAAATGCAAAGAAAAACTCTTCAAATCCAGCCATCATAATGGAGGTGTTCCAGGCCTGAATGAGCATTAAGTGGAAAACTTGAGTGTTCACGGCCCTCGGTAAATCTTCAGTGGCGTCTACTATTATGTAATTTAATAATCAATAAATCAATCAATAAATTCCCCACGTCTTCTTCCAGTGTCTCCCGTCAATAATAACGTTTTATACTGAGCACCATTACATGAATCCCTTTCACTGTGATGACTGGATTTGAAGCATTTTACCTTTGCAAGTGTTTTTTTTTTTTTTTCAACATTACATTATTCATGCAGTTCTGGCATGTGTTTCAGCATTTTGCAGCATGCTTTTGTTGCAGTCATTTCAGCCATTGCATTTGTATTTGACTTTTACATGTGTTTTTAAACGTGCATAGTTTCTACATGTGCAGCGTGTTTCTCCAAATGAAAGGCTTTCCGTATAACTTTCCTTAATGATAATTGACTGACCTGGAAGGTCTCCTTTGAGTAATTAATGTTTAAGAAATAATATGATTTTGCTAGAAACATTTCTCTGATTATTAATAGACATGTTTCTGCAACTTATTTCAGCCCTCTGTATGCACTTGGGAGCAAATCAGTAGGTCACCTGCTCTGCTGTACAAAATCTGCAAGAAGGTGTGTATGTGTGGATGTGTGTGTGTGTGTGTGTGTGTGTTTCATAAGAGGTTGAGAGAGGGTTGACGTGGGAAGTAGCGGTGCTTTGTCTGAAATTGGATCCATGCTTTAGCTATTCACATCACAGCACAAAAATAAATGACATTTGAAAAGCACATTGCAAAGTCATATTGTTTGGCTCTCGGCCCATGATAATGAGCACCTTGTGAAGTTTTAACAGGTCTGTTTTGATGTTATTGGAGATTCAGCGTTACTCCTCTTGAAGTTCCCTTTAGCTGCCCCGCATTCTTATTTTAATGAAAAGAAAAAAAGACATATAAAAAAACAAAAACATTTGTGCTCTGTTCTAATTATTCGTAAAGCAAGTAGAGAAAAGATGAATGCTATCTGAAGTATTTGAAGTCATTAGTGTAATGATTTAATTATTTATGAGTGCCTCGGCATAACTTAGTATGGGAAAGCTTTCAAGATATTATTGAAATGAAATGCAAATAGTTTTTTCTCCTCCTAGCATTGAGCGCTTGGAAAAAAAGATTTTGAGTCAGCTCTTTTTATGAGGAGAAGAGAATCTTAGCTTTGTGTACACCTTCCATTGTCCTATTTTTGTCTCTTCAATTTTCAGTACTCCTCCCTCCTCTTTCCTTATCTCACCCAAACCTGTCAGCACATTCTCCTGCCTCTTTCCTTGTCCCCCCCCCCACCACTGTGTGCATGTATCTGTATGTGCTGTGTCTGTGCATTTAAGATTAAACAAACACAAAAACAGAAAAGAAAACAGAACAGGTTGGACTGACGTGAACCTCATCGCAGTGTCACAGTCAGAGAGATTACATACATTTAAATGCAAAGAGAAGGATGGACTCTATTATGTCCTCTTGATTTCCACTTTCTACTGCAGACCCTTATCGCATGGACGGACACTCCTTGCTCATGCTTTTTTTTTTTTGGGTGATATCATTCATTTTTGTGCTGTTGCCAAGTTCTTTTCATCCCGAAACAAGGATTCAGCATGTGTACTGGCTGAGTTTTGTTTTTACTCGTTTTCAATCAAACACAGGGGCAACATTCTGCATGTTTTGCTTTCAGCTTGTCTGAAAGACAGAATTAAAGAGGAACATGGCACACCACAGTGTCTGCAGGGCAGAGGAGAAGCCTCGTAACTTTGAAAAACACGGAGTGTGTGTGTCTTCAGATGCTACTGAAACTTACTTTTCACCCCCTAGCTATTTCTGTTTGTTTACCCTCTTTTGCATGGCAGCTCTCCTCCACCTTGGTAACTGCCAGCATAACTTACACCATAACATGCACTGACTGGTTCAACCATCACTGTACTTCATGCACAGCTGCAGAATCGATATACTGTATAACATGGGTCAGTGATGGAGCGATGTAGAGGTGATGCATGACTTGTGCACTGTAGTAATGAGAAGCTGTTTTTGTTTTCTTTCCTCATCATTTCCTCTTTCATGCGTTTGTGCTGCTGATATTAACATCAGATCTGAGTGCTCAAGCTAAAAAGCTGAAAACACAGCTCGTGTATACACAGACGTCTTCCTGGAGCTAACACACACCACATGAAAGCTTTTTTTAAATGTTTCAAGCAGCTTTTCAAGAAAGAAAAAATAAATAAATAGTGAGCGTGAATAAATTCTTAAAAGCTTTCTTTGAATGTATTATCATAAAAGCCCTTATTTCAATGTTGGGAGAAGTGCTCAGAACAAAAGTATAGCTACATTCATAAAAACAATTCGTAAAAACAATATGGAATATGTCCTGCATATCAAACAGACGTGGGTTCATGTGAGGGCCTTCTGAGCCTGGGATATTACATTGCTTTCTCTCTCTCTCTCTCTCTCCTTCTCTCGAATTATAAGTCAGTGTAGCTTGACCAGCAACGAGCAATCTGATCGATGTGATTGAATAATAATTTATCCTGATCGTTACAAAAAATGTCCCTTTTTTTTTAAATGATGAATGAAACAAAAAACAGTGTTGGATGTATAATTGGTCAACACCAGCAGAAAATAAACTTGACTGCCAGTCTCATAGTCGACCACAAGGATCATTCTAATTGTCTAATTTTATAAAGATTTGCCAGTTTTCTCCAAATGATTCAAGGCTCATAGCCTATCTTGGTAGAAATATCACCTTACTAATACTTGAAATGCAGTTGTGAAAACAACTCATACTCAAAATCTATCTAAGTGTGTGCATTAAGAAGTATTGATAGAAGCAGTTATCCATGTTAAGAGCATTTCATTGGCACAGTTGCGTGCAATTTGCCGCCAGAGCAGGGGGCCTCCTTTCAGCAAAAGCTCTCATTGGCCGTTATAGGCTGTCATCAAAAGGTCAGCAGAGTAGTGAAGTTTTTTTCAACAGACTCGTGGAACTTTATGGATGTAATGTGTTTGGATTCAATCTTTCACTGGATTGAAATCGTGGAGACTAATTTTGGTGGATTATTATAATCATGAGAGTTCAGTTAAAATTTAAATGGCACTTTAGAAGATGTTTGTTTGTCGCTGGTCTGACCTGCACGAACTGGGCTTTTAAGTGTGTGTGCCTGCTGTTTTGGTACAAGTGTAATATTGTTAAAAGCTCACATTAATGCAGTGGGAAAAACAATGACTTATCATGGACAAAAATATATTCCAATATCAGAATACAAATAATTTAAGGATGAGATTAAACTCAAATGAGACTATGGATCAATAAACGCAAAAAAAACAACAACCAAACTCAGTACAACATGCCTCAGTACAGGAGGTGTGCAACATTCTGTAAACACGAGGCTATCCAGCACCTCGATGGTAAATTTAGTTTTAACTCCTTAAATCAATAGTCACAACCAAAATTGCCTGGGCTCAACACGAATGAAATCCTATTGCCTTACCTGATTCAAAAGTTCTCAAAAGTACAAACATAAAACTATACAAAAAAAAGCAACTTTTGCAAATTTGTATTATGGGTTAATTATTCTGCAATACTGTGTTTAGAGAAAGTCACTTCATCTTCTTTCTTCTTGCTATGTCCAGGCTGTAAGAGCAAGGGAGGGCTACATGTAAGAATCAGGCTAAAAGAACTACCCTAAAGATTGATTGCCCAAACAAAACAGCAGTATCCTCATCAGTTCATTTTCAGCATGTAGTATGTAGGCGTAATTGAAGAAGCATACAGTGTTGTCATTTCGCAGGTTAGCGCTAGTCAATTAGCCCTGGGTAGTCTTTCAGTACAGAATTATTTAAATGAAAATGTAAACAGTCTAATCTTTGCTTGGATGAGAACAATAGAAAAATGTTCTTTTGCAAGCAACTTCGCGGTAACATAAATATTTATAACAGGGAGGTTTACTTTGAGAATAGAAAGGGCTTTGAGAAGTGGAGCTATGAGCTAATGATGAATCATGAAAAAAGTTTGAATGGAACATTATACGTGGCTTTTTAATAGCATCGATAACTAACTTCAAGCAGTTGATGTATTAGACACAGACTGTAGAAAGATATTGTACCTCTGGCTTATCCAATGCTTCTATTCTTTATTATTGTACCTGCTGATGACCAAAAGTATCCCTATAAGGAACAAAGACATCAGGTATTTCAATGAACAAAGCATTTTTTATAGTTAGCATGATCTTCACACCGACAGTGTATTTGTTTTATTTCTCTTAGCACCGCCTACTGGACTATGTGAGCATCCCAGGCATCCACAATTAAGCATGGGAATCCACCAGGACCGCTTGATAAGGGGGATGAAAAGGTCAGGCCATTCATCAGCCACATACCTGGTCATTACAGCATCACCAATGGAAACTGTGACAAATGAACCCTTCTCACTTTAATGGACTTGGCATTCTGGTATTCTGAATGCACACTCTAGCACGATTTGGAGTCAACAAGCCACACATATTCACAGCAGAGGGCTGGAACACTCGTAACCTCTCCAGCCAAGACCAGAGGCAATTAACAAGCACCTACTTAGAAGAAGAAAGAGGTAATGGATGAGGACGTGGGAGGAAACGGATGAATGAGGGAACGAGCGTCGTGTCATTATGCAACCTTATAAAAGGGGCTTTGTGGAAGGAGAGCATGGGAAGAATTGATACTATGTCCCTGTGTCTCTGTGCTCTAATCCTCTGCAGCTTTTGTTCCCCCTTTTGTCTTCCTTGATTTTCATCTTTGTGCAATTCTCTGCGTGTTACCACATGCACTGTGTTGATTTGGATTTGTGTGGGCATCCGAGAATAAGCCTGCCTAATGCATTACAAACAGGAGAGACACAGATCCAAATTTCACCTTAATATATGCTAAAACATGTTGGAATTTTGGCAACTTCTCAAGCTTTTCGACACAGGGGAAGTAATCAAAGCTGCTCCTCCAGGGACCCTGCGTTCTGTTGAAACCTCCTGCTGAAGTTTTCCCTGTTGACAGCGCTCTTTGCTCCCCGGTTGAGCCCCAAACAAGAGAGCGAGACCCCGGTGGCAGTAATTACTGCGCCACTCAAGCGAAATGACAAATGAACAAGCGTCACAAAACCACGACCTGCTCACTCCCTCTTTGCTCATCCAGCCTTTCACACAAACACACACACAAGGGCCAAAAAGTCCTCTCTCTCTCTCTCTCTCTCTCTCTCTCTCTTTCTTTCTCCCTCTCTTTCTCTCTTCTATCCAAACATACCAAGTTGTATTGACGGAAGGCAGAGCAGGTGAAAGCTTTGACAGATACACACGCCTCTTTTTTTGGCTTCGAACTGAGAGATGGAAGGAAAGAAAAAGGAGTGGGAGGATGAGGGACTGGTAGAGTAGCCTGTCAGGAGGCAGGCAGCCATGTCCGTAGCAGCAGGGTCGTATGCCCAACGCTAATTACATTGATGAATGGCATTGGCTGCGTGTCCCGCTACCAGCGATTTACAGCCTCAGTGACCCTAACTATCACCATACTTGAAGGACAAAGCATGCAGGCTGCAGGGGGAAAAAAAGTGAAGAGGGAGAGAGGAGTGCTCACTCTGAAAAAAAAAAAAAAAAAAAGAAGAAAGATTTGATGCTTGTTGACATTACCCGCCTGTATTATCACCATTTCATGGCGCCCACAAAGCTAATTGAATCTGTGCCTCCTCCCTGCACTGAATCCTTTTTACTGCTGGCAGGGCCACCTTCATTACCTTTTTTTTTTTTTTTTTTTCCCCTCAAGCAGAACACTTCACGTTTGACACATGCCTCACTTGAACACAAAGAAGATGGAGCATGTCAGCACAGCTTCATTTCCACTGTGGCTCAAACTGGAAAAAACCGACACATAATACATGTTTACTGGATGGTGTGTGGAAAAACAGGAGGTAGGGAGGGGTACTTATGGCGGATGAATTCAAGCTCTCTGCTCACATCATGCCAGGGATGAGATTGGGACAGCTGTAAATATGAGTGTGTGTGTGTGTGTGTGATCACATATGTGAGGTAGAGGCAGAATGAGAAAAGGGAGAATATGATGCAGAGAAAGGGTTTTTGTGTTTTTGCCTTTTCGGATGGCAGAGAGCGAGCAGGGTGCCCTGTGATTGATTCTCCCTCTGTTTCCTACATTCACATCATCAAAGGGTGACATGGTGATCTTGAATACAATTAAGACGGCTCAGCCCTGACACCACTGTAATCAAACAGACTGGGGGAAAAGAAATGAGGACGTCAACTCCGGCTGCTGCATCTGCACTTTCATCTATAGCCCCTTTTCCAATCCTGTCAGTTTTCTGTCGATGTGAGGGATGTGTGCAAAAAAACAGGGCCGACGACAGGTCTAACTTCTCAGTCCTGAGTCATCCAGCATCTCTGCTGTGTAATACTTCATAGACAGAGCAGTCAGAGGAAAATATTTTGCATTATTTGCAGATAATTAAGCTATGTATAGGGCAGTTGTTACATTATAATGTAGCAGACATTACTACAAAATTATCAAAACATAAGAATTTAAATCTAAATTACTGAATACAAATCTGTTGTAGTAAGTATAGAAAGGCTGAACTCTTACTGATGCACTTACCCAGATGTTTTGTTGTCAGAAATAACAACTAGTAAGCAATGAAAACAGGCTGTTTGTTATCGTGTTCAAAGAAACATTGATCCGTCTTTGCCCTCAACACACTCCCTGACTACTTTGGGAGCTTCTGTTTTTCTCAGGGAGTAGATGTGATTCAAGTTCAGCTTTTGTGTAGCCAAGACAGACAATTCTGAAGATGACTCATATTTTGAAGGCCATAAACACTTTGTATGAACTCTTGACAGTCATTTCGGGGGTGTTTTGAATGCAACAGAGATGCAGAGATCCGCCGTTCTTCAAAACTGCTCGAGTCTTCACTGCAGGTGTCGACTCTCCATTTGGGTCGTACCGACATCCATCTGTGTCCGTACAAACCCATTTGCAGAGCGCATTACAGGCTCCAACGTCGAGCTGCTCATCCTTCAACCTCTCCATAATGGCAGTGCTTGACTTTAACTGCAAGTGCAGAGTAAAATATCACAGAAAGGAGTCTGAGCTAAATTAGAAGCAAGATATATATATATATATATATATATATATATATATATATGTTTTTTTAAGTACAGTCGGGAAAGGAACATCTCGCGTGTCAGGGGAATGTGAATTGTTTATCCACATGAACAGCATGTATCTATTTATTTTATTGTTTAAGATATGTTTTTGCCTTCATTAGATCAGACAGCTGAAGACAGGAAGTGTTGGGAGAGAGTGGGGGATGACATGCAGCACAGGGCCAAGGTCGGAGTTGAACCAAGGTTGCTGCAGAGATGACCAAACTCTTTTGTACATGTGGCGCGCAACATAACCGCTAGGATATCGAAAAGCATGTATTGATCAGAACTATAACTAAGCTAAGGCAATGGTTTACAAATGGATATGGAATTATCATTCATGATCAGATCTTTATCCTTTTCCTTTGGTTTGAGGCACGCAGCTAGAAAGTGTCTTTATTATCAAGGTGATCAAACCAATTCAAGGGTTAGAAATGAAAAATTGTTTTGAAAACTCATGTCTGACAAGAATTCTAATAGGATCTCAGCTTCAAATGGAAAGTCAAAAAGGTGTTTCAGAATAATTACCAAATTGACAAGACTGAATCACAAATGAAAGTCTTTGTAAATGATCTGCCTACGCCATTATTGAGCTATTTGGAAACATTTCACACAAACAAGCTGGACAAGGCCAAACAAAGGGACAAAGGTGTAACATTCATCACTAATGTTGGCTGTCATGTAATGCATGGCGTATGATCCAAAGACTGGTTAAAGTTCCTATACAATTAGAAAGCTGCTTTGTATGATTGACAAGAACTAAGAGCATTTGAAGTCAAACAAGGTAGTAGCAAAAGTGAAGTACCTGACTTCCTCAAATATGCTCCAGTTCTTTCCTAAACTCAATCCAACAATTTAACCACATGCATTACCCTCAGGCGTGTTGTTGCAGGAGGAACGTAGCAAAAAAGAGTTGGCAGTGATTTGTTAAAATCATTGTCATTGAATAATTCAGCGATTGAATTCAAGTATTGTCGCACTTGGTAAATTGGTCGGTACTGCTCATATTATGACTGGTTTTTAATCCTGTTGGATTATGTAGAACTAAACGAACATCCAACAAAAAAAGCATCCCACATAAAAGACCAAAAACAACTTTTACTCAAGACGCTTTTACTGAAGCCAAAAAAAAAAAAAGTTTGCAGGAAACCTCCTTTTCAAAATGTTTGTAGATAGTAGGCAAGTGAAGGGAATCTTTATGGATAAAACCAAACCGAAAATGAAAGAGTTGCAAAATTTAACCTGACGGTGGTGCATAAAGGATCAATGGGTCTGCAAAAAGCATTAGGTTTCATGCAAGAGACCATGAATACCCAAACTTAATTATACTCTTTAATGTAATTGTATGGACATCATGATCCAGAGAGAATGTTGTAAAGGACAAACTGACTACACTGACATTTATTGATATCACCTTTCTTAGGCTGGACAATCAGTGCAGCAAATACATATCAGGTACATATTTTAATAAATGTTAAATATCCTGTCAGAAAACACACATCCATTAAAACTGACTTAGCTGTCAAAAAAGGCCCTGCTATCAGGATCCCTGCCCATTATCAAAAACATGTCTGAAACGCAAGTCAAAGCAGCAAACAGCTTTTTTTTTTAAATTACAATCCTCCATAATACATCAAACAGTACATTTGCATCAAAATGAAGTATTAGTGAGACAGTCTCTTCTCATTGTAGAAGGGAAGTCTGCAGCAAAATAAGAGACTATATCCTTATTCACTGATCAAGCAAGAAATTAAGTAACTGCTTCAAAAGCATCCCCAAGATGATGTCTTCCCTGACTGCTCTTGCTCCAGTGATGAGGATTAATGATCATGAGACAGCTGGACCACTTTGGCAAAGGGTGCGACACATAAAATAACAACAACCCATGTATTTAATTAATACTACAAATCGCTACCGATAAAAGGTGTACAACATATTAAAGGTGGGAGAGAACCTTTGTCTCAACTATTGGTTTCAAAGGTTAGCAGATGTTTTCACTCTACTTATTTGTGATTTCACTGCCCAAATGGACTGTGCAGTGTGCGCAGTTAGCTGCTCACTTTATTAGTTAAACAGACAGAAGGAAATATGCACAGAAATACGTTGGCAGCATTATGCATATTAATGCACAGCTCTGCGTTTGGCTGGTGCTGCTGCTGTGCAGTTTCTAAGATGCTGTTCCAAGCACAGCTCTCTATTGTTCACAGAGGTAATGCTTTTTAGCTGCTCTCCTCTGAAAGGTAAAATGATGACTCTTAATGTATCCTTTCTAGAAAAATTAAAGTAGTGCTGAGGAGGGAGTTAACTGGATTTCAGATGATCCTTGTACATATAAAAAAAAGGTAGAGCTGCATGTTTGTTAATTGTACTTTAAGGTTTGTTGCTAATTAAATAGAAAACATATCAACTGTGTCTCATTTAATATGTGCGTGCCCCTTCAGTTAACATGTCAGACACTTCCCTCCCTTTCGCCTCACCATCGTCTTCTCATCTTTGTGTCTCTTCAGCCAACAGACAAGTTCAGTGAGAAGAGGTCTTGTTGCCAGGCAACAGCCCAGAGTGTATGATTAAAACTTTGATTTCCAATCTATCACCTGAGAGACTGATGTGGCTCCTTCCCTCTGATGCTCTGCAGAGCAGCTGGGGATGGACTCATGCATAGCAGCTCCACACTTGCCAAATGAATCCTTACTGTGAAATGAAACATTTGGTTCACATGGAGTCGGGCTACCTCGTCACCAACCAGCTCCACATCCAGCTACACCTTAACAATGTCATTTTGCACCGTATTCCAAAGTTATGCCAACCGAACGTGGTCCGTTTGGGGATTTTTGGTGGAATTAGTTTCCTCCGCTTGCATGTTTGAGTACAATATTTGTTATAGCTCTGCCGGTTTGGTCTTTTGTCCATTTGTGCCCTGGCTTCAGATAAAAGTAACTGCTGTTAGCGTACAACACTGATAAAAGGAAGGACAAAAACCTAATTATTGTCTGCTTTGTTGAATGACAACAGCCACACTGATTGAGGTGTTACAACCAGGTTTCATCATTGTGATTGATTATTTTATAGCTGGGACACTTTTAAGTTTTGAAAGACAATTTGAAGGAGGAATGGAAGATAAAGGCCATGGAAGTGAGTGTGTGTGAGAATGCATACACGGTGTATGTTTTTGTGTTTGAGAGTTTGTGTCACATTCCCAGACGAAGTGCAGAGCTAAGGCAGCTAAACAGTTTGGCCCCTGGCAGCATAGTGAGACATGGATGACGTATTTATTCCTGGCAAACGATGTCTGTATAAAAAAAATGACAGGTTTGTGTGTATCTGTGTGTCTTCAGAATATATGTGTGTGTCAGAGCTATCTGAGTTTCATCTAAATGCTCCCCTCTGGCATCCATGGCATCCCAATAGGTGGGAAATCTAATCTAGAGGCCAAAGATGATAAGAAATGGTGGCACAGAGAGGAACGGGTGAGACAATCACATGAGATGCTGATCTTAGACGAGGAAAACAGGGAGGTGAAATGGAAGGCAGGAATGCAACATTTTGTACCTTTAGGAGACAGGTCAGAAATATATAGGCACTCTGAGATTCAAGAGGGGGGGGGGGGCTTGCCAATGGCGACCATATCACTGGAGAAGATGGGAAAAGGGCATTGGAGGAGATGTGAAGTGTGTTGATATAAAAGGAGCATCTATCAGTTTGATTCTTGAACCACAGTGGACAGAGGCTTTTTATGGATTCTGTCTTGAAGGACAGGTGGCAGATCAGATTCCAGAAGCAGCCAAGAAAACAGCTGTTGTCAGTGTTTCAACAGGTTGACATCTAAAAAGATCAAATAAGCAGATAAAGACTGAATGCAAAAAGTCTTTACAAAAGCATAATGAAGCCAGAAAAAAATTAAAACTATCACAGCATGTATCCACTAAAGCTAATCTGTAAAACTTGGAACAGATTGTCCTTTCAACACTCAACCAACCTGAACTCTTGAGCACCTACAGGGCTACATGGCCTTCACCAAACTGCAATGTACTAAAAGCTCCATCCGTCAAGTAGCTAAAATTAGCCTAAATATTAACATAAAGAACATCTTGTACTCTTACAGATCCCAACCTCGCCAGTGAACACGACTGACCTTGCAAAATCAGCAAGGACCACCAGAAGCAGAAATGGGACATACATGCATTTGCATGACTTACTCACTGATTTTGCTTCTTTGGCTGATAAGTAGCGATGTCAGCATTGACTAGTTTGTATCGCGAACATCATAAATTAATGCATTCATTTTTTAATCATGATTGATCGCACGCTATTTTGTCCCCTTAAGGTGCATCATGGGTAAGCCATTGCAACGTCTCCATGTAGACACAGTGATGGGAAAGAACAACACTGCTTCATCTTTGAATGTCTCATTTCATTTAAAAAAAAAAAACACTTTATAGTTATACAGGTAATATCCACCTTATGACATCAGACAAATCCATTTTTAACCAGTCGTTTAGCTATTTTCATTTAGTTTTTGATCTGTAACAAGTTCCCTTTTCATGGTTTAGTTAATGACTTAACCTTCAATCTATTAGAAGGTCCTTTCTCTATTTCAAAATATAAGCATAACAATTTTTACTTTTAAATGTGAAATAATGGCATTTCAGACATGCCATTGAAAATGCGCTAAATCACAATTAACTATTGAAATGTAGCAATCAATCCAGATTCAAAATTATAATTGTTTGACAGCCCTACTAATAGGTAAGCAGACTGCACTTTAACATTACCTTTCTAGTCTTATTTCCACTCGTAGCACCTTACACTATATGCACACACTCGTACTGATGGCAAAGGCTGCTATGTAAGGTGCCAACCTTATGTTGACCTCTTGTCTAAGCCATCCCATATGCAATCTCTCAATGATGATTTCACCCTCAAGAGTGATTTGGGGTTTAAGGGAACTTCATGTTCATTGGACAGGCAGTGAACCACGAGGATTTAGTTTAATCAAAAAAAATGTGATTTATTTCCTCGTACTTCACAGGTTTCCTTTTAGGTTTTGTCCGGCCATACTTTGAGCCAGCCTTTGCCAGTGCAATTTAATGTGTTTTTATCTCAGAGCATCAATTACCAATGATTTGTCACAACCATTTTGCATCTTTGTGATTTAGATTTGGACAGTGTCATATATATGCACATAAAAGCGTCTGTTTTCTTCCAGTCTGTAATATGGTTAAGTATGTGTTTGTTAGGTTAAGGCACAGAGAAAATGACATGCTTATAGTTCAGGTAAGCATCAAGGGGTATAGTCAACAATGTCAGTTTTTTGATACTGGCGGCGGGAAAGCGTTGGTATCTGACACCTTTTTAATGAATACATGCTTTCCAAACTGTAGTTTCAACTCTGGCTTTCTGAGGGACTAATCTGTTCTGTTGTGGGCTGATTTGGTTAAGTGGTCCAGCGTATAGTTTTCACATTGCTTACTCCCAGTATTTTCTCTGTTGGTTGCCTTTGTCATCCGTGGAGGAGTAGACACTGAACAGTTGGAGATGACACAGGCCTTAGGCAAGTCTGTGGTTTCAACTCAGTGAGGGAGCTCCCGAGAGCAGGACAAGGAAACCCTCAGCACCACAGGAAGCTGGAAGCCTCCAGGAGAGGAGGAGGAGGAAGAAGAATGGCTGCAATTACTTCTTTCATTGTGTGTGTGTTTGACTGTTGTGTTCTATCTGCTCTCTGCTAGCGGGCACAAACGAGTACCTATAAACTTTTAAAGAGCTGCCTACAGACTAAGATGAAAGAAAAACTAATTCAGACATGTTCGAAGTCAAAGAGAGTGGGGTTTTCATATGTGTATAACAAAGTGTGTTGATTTGAAGTTTCTCGTTTACCAAAATGTAAATGTCACCAAACTTCTATTTAGCGTAGCACCTCTGAGCAGGGATACTTCATTATCTGCACAGCTTTGCTACATACACTTTGATACAACATTGAATACATCAGTCTAAAGTAAAGACTAAGATTAAAGAGCAGTCTGGTCTTTTACTGTGCGATTATTCACATAACTCAACCAACACTTTTTTTATAACATAAACTCCATAGGCCATTACAAGCTGAGTGTTGTGTACAGTTTGAAGGAAAAGCTGGTGAATGATGAAATGGATGAAAAGGACTTAGCTGAGCCTTTGACCTCAATGAGCAATCAACCTACTTCTTTTCAACCAGATAGTTGTTCTCATTACGTAATACAAACTTTTAGTCTTTGACCATTTTGACAACCAATATGTTTTTCATTGTTTACTCATGGGCTGCTCCTCATGTGTCTTATTATCGATTCCTCACTCCTGGATCCTCGCTTCAAAGAGGCGTCGTTCCATTCCACCATGTTGAAGGACGTCTCAAGTCTCAGCACTGAGGAGCGAGGATCGAGGGAACAACTCTGAGGAGCTAAGATCGAGGAAACATGACACCAGCCTTCCTGTAAAGTATTTTTACTGACAGAAACACCCCTCTATCGAATATCAATCATTGATTGGACAATGCAGCCGATCGTACTTCAGTGAAACGTATCTACATTAGAGGAGTATAATAACGGAGAAAAGACAGACATTAAAAAGACAATAAATGTACACAACAGCTGAGCGATGATCAGCTGATGTCATCCTCAAAAACGGTGGTCGAATGTCTCTTAAAACATATTTCCTCTCTCCTCTGCTTCGTTTCCTCGTGTCGCTCCATGTATCCCTGGTGGGAGGGACCAAGATGCAAGCGAGGGAAGCAAGTGGAGGAAACGCGGATGCTATTTAAGAGACACGAAAAGCACCCATTGTGTAATATTTGTAATGCAACAATAAACCAGTGTAGAGTTTGATCCAAAAGTTAGAAATGATGCCACCTTAAACACATATATATATATATATATATATTTTTTTCCTCTCTGGAGCAGTGGACTCCAAAGTGCTATAAATTCCCCATCTTGTCCACAAAGCTGGCTGCATTGGCCTACACTCTGCAGAATCATTGGAGTCAAAGGTCAAGATTGTTGGTGGTTAGAAATATATTTATTGATTATCGTATAAAATGTTTTGTTTGCTTTGGTTTGCATGTGTAGTCTTTTAGTGGTCAAATATGTGACCCACATGTTCTATATAAAAGGTTGCTCTATAATTTTCCCTTCCCAGTCTCTTTTAATGCATTATTAAATCTCGCAGTGTGGCGGGTAGTATAATAATCAACTACATTAGTGTCCTCTGGGTGACGACTTTTGATTGGGAAACTATAGTAGCTAAAGTTTCATGAGAAAGAGAGATGCTGCTGCATTTAAAAACTTTTCTTCCCTGAGCCTGGTTGTAATTTTTTTCCTAGCAGATTAAGAAGCAGTCATTGACCACTAGCTTTAATTAGAATATCACAGAGGGGTGTCATGTAGCCTTACAATTATACAGTACAATAAAAAGGCTTGGAAAGCAAAGCTGTTGGCTCATCAGGTTTAAGTGTTTCAAGAGGTGCTGTGGAGTAAATCAACTGATGGTCCGCAATCATTTCACGAGGACAATAAAATACTGTGTGGATTCATTTTATGCCACCACAATTAAACTGCGACTTTAACAGGTGAGTAGGATTATTTCTTTCCTTCATGCATATTGCCTCAAATACGTCATTATCTCTTGTTTTTTTTAAAGCTGTCTTAATGCTTCATGCCAAAAATAGCAATGAACATGGCAAGTAACGTAAACAAAGAACATTTATCAATTACAATTTTGTTGCTGCTCTGGTACGCATTAAGCCAGAAACTAAATGGAACAAGGATAGAGTTTCTTTTTTTTTTCCTGTTGGCTAAGATTCTCAGATTAAATATTGTGTTGAGCAATGTCTAGAAGGAAAAAAACTTTTCTGCTGCTGGAAATCCTGACCGCCTCTGTGCCTATCCTTTCTGCAGACCTACAATTCCATTTAGGGAAAATAATGATGAAATGTCAAGTCTTGTCAAGTCAATTTTATTTATAGAGCCCCAAATCATAGCGGAAGTTATCCCAGGGCACTTTTCATATAGAGCAGGAGTAGACCATACTCTTAAAACGTGCCTGAGGCATCAACTGGGTGGATTGAAGGGGTGTTCACTCACACTTGTGCCGAATTTGAGTGGGTGTGCTGCTGCTGCTGCTTCATCCACTCTGGGGCTGACTGGTGTGATTGAAGTGGAATGATGAATAGTTTGATTTTACAAATGTCTGAGAAGCTGAACAAAGCACTGAATCCAGCGGGCGTCAAACCCTCTGGGATTGGTGTTGCGTGTTTATTTGACCAGTGCAAAAAAAAAAAAAAAAAAAAAAAAAAAAAAAACAGCTGGCTGGGAGCTATTTCATTAAAGAGAGTGTAGTTGATTGCATTTTCTCCAGCACTCTCTGAAGTGCCTAAATGGAACTGTAGTCATCGCCTCATAGCCAACACTAGATGCTGCTACAAGTCTCCCTAAAGCCTGTCAATTTTGAGACGGAACATTTCAAAATCTCGAACCAACCATCTACTTTTTAAGACCTACTTATAAAAAACTTTAAAGTATTTCTCCTCCTAAATGTCATGTAATCACAAGAGAAACTAACATCTCTCAGTAGTGTCTGGACTGCACTCAATCTGTCATCAACATTTAGATGCCAGAGCAGCAAAGAGAGAGACAAGTAAGTTTGAAGGCAATTGAGAAATCAAATGTATGGCTCGATTGATGTGGCAATGACCATGTGAGAGCAGTGTGAACACATCGAGCTGCGCCTCTCTAAGTTACTACTTCTGCTTATCAAATGTAATATACGCCAGAGTGTAAATTCAGACACGAAATGAGAGAATGGAGGACAGTTCAGCTGTATATTGAGGTTCCTCGGTTTGCATTTAAGCTAAATCTTGAAATTGCAGGTCATAAAACATGTTCAATCTCCTTACTCAGATTCATTTTGAGACACAGTTCACAAACACATAGGGCTGAAAGCACTAACAGGACCTGCATTCATGTCACAATGAAGGGGTTTTATAGAGAATGGCGCCCAAGGAATTTGGGGTTCAGTGCATTGCTCAATGGTAATTTGGCAGTAATCCGGGAGTGAACCTGCACCTCTACAGCCTCAAGTCCCAATTCCATGCTTGGTCTGTCAGGGACAGTCGACTCTCTAGCTCCCAACCCAAGTCCCTACAGACTGAGCTACTACCACCCTCGCCCAAAGAACTTCTGGTGCCTCTGTAACACTTCACCATCTATGTCTTTGACAGGGAGCAAGCCCCACAGTGTTTCTCCACTTTGCTTTTAAAGATTTATGGATGAGCACACTGTGTACAGTACTGAAAAACATACAGTTCCCGATAAAAAAATGTAAGATCAAACATGGTGAATACATGGACAAGCACAATTAATTACCTCACATTATTATTGAACAATGGAGATAAAGTCTCACATTGCAAGAAATGCCAATACATGCGAAAATATTCATGAAAAACAAATCAATATAGTCTGCCTGAAAGCATTCTCAAAACTGTACGTTCATTGAATTGTTACTTGGAGGGAATCCTAGTGATGGACAGCAACCCGAGGAAAGAATTTCAGTTGATATTAACCTTGATAGTCTGAAGGCAAAATAACTAATGCTGCATTGGGGTTAAAGGGGTCTTCGATACCACCAGGGGCCAACATGTTTTTTACATGAAACCTTTTTTTTGTGCTACTTTTTGAGTCTCTCCCCACTGTTCTTTCATTACAATAACTCAAATAAGACTTAGCTACAGGGATTTCTGGCAAAATACCTTGGATCAGCTGAATTTCATTAAAGATGTCTTAAATATACCCTAATCTCCATAAATAAGTGCATGTTTTATGGATTCCTTATTTATAATTTATCTGCCCCCCAACTTCAAGGGAGGGAGGGAGGGATAACAAGTACTGAAAATCCTCATCAAGAATTAACAATGGGCTCATCTGTCATGTTATTGACCTCACACAAAGCTGATTACTTCCCTTGGACGCCGTCTCATTTCCGCTAAGTCGTGTACTGTGTGGAAAAAAAACATGAGCTGAATTCTAACTGAAATTATAGGGTTAGAAGTTCAAACTGAGCAGGAGACAATAGCAGGTGTTTTTAAATGATTGGGTTCAAGGTGCATGTTAAAGTAATACATTTATAGTTGGGGTTTTGTGTTTAAATTCTAGAGCTTAAATAAAGCATAAATATCAGTTTGAGTTTGACAAAGTTAAAGTCTGCTAAGAAGTGTGTAAGCAACTGTAATTTCTCCTAGACAAGAGTAGATTAGCACGTAGATACAGTGCATAGTCCAATATTTAAATAAATATATGTACTGATAAAGATAAGATAGCCTTTAGCCCTAGTTACACTACTGACCATTTGTATTTCTAAACTTAAACCCATGATTGCCTGATATGCTGTTCCAGTGTGTGATTTTTAATGCGACAAGCAAAAGAGACATGTTAAACTAAGACTCATGATAAAATGATGAAGGATGCTACAATAGGGGATGTTTTAGAACATGAGATGACAGCGTATATACGTCTGCAATGTTAATGCTACATGGGAAAAGGAAGTATTTGCTATTAGTAATTTAATGCTAACCCAGAGCTACTCCAGAATTCACAAGATGTTGGCAGCTGTTTCCAGAGGACTATATCGTCGTCAGACAATGAATGCTGATGGGTTCTGAGATTGCTACCAAACCATTCAACCTCTGTACCTTTTCGGAAAGACTGTGAAAAAGTCCTGTCTTGAACAGGCTGTGTACAAGGGGCATATCATTAGAGCCAATCATTTTGAATTATGATTTAATTCAGAGAGCCTCCAGTGACAGAGTTTGAAGGAAGAAAGGGTCACTTTGGATTCAAACTGAAACTTAATCTGATTTTGCATAAAATGTAAGCAGAATTTGTTTTGGTTTATTGTTCATTTAGCCAAGTACTTCTCAAAGTATGGGGAAGGCCCCCCTGGGGGAGCACAGAGGCATTACAGATGTGTGGCCAACATGTACTGTAGAACGCAGTGTTTCTCAGCTAGATGGACTGCCCTGGTATACAGTATATTATCCACCTGCCCTTGTAATTTCCCAGCATGATCAGCATTTAAAACCAATGAACCAGTAGGTGATCGATGTCCCTCGCTCTGTACCCTCACATACATGTTACAGGTCTGTATACTCTGCAGGTGACCAGAAAGAGAGCTAAAAAGAGAGAGATGTCTGCTCCTGGTTTTGCTGTGTCTTGATAACAAGCACATGATGTGATAATTGCTGTGTTGTACAAAGCCATTGAAGGCTCAGTTTAGAAAAAAAAATAAAAGTAAGTTTGAAAATCCAAAATCCACGGTTTGCAGAATCTATGCAGAATTGCAATATGTGGGCAAGGAAATCATTAACAAATCTGTGAGCTCAGTGAGATCCATACTTCGGCTGATACTATTAAAAAATCAGAGTTATATAACAGAATATTTAGGACGATGTCAGTTGCAGCATATCAGCGTTATCTCGCTTGTTCAGTGTATTGAACTATTACGACCCTCTTGTTTAAGTTTAAGACCCAGTAAATGTTTGCATTTTTTATGGTTTTCCACTGTTACCAGTGTAAAAACAAAGCTACAGCTTAAGACATTCGGCACAGCTATAGTGTACTTGTAGAATATGCAGAAAACTACGGGCACACTATTCTTGTGTGATCAACACTAAAAGAGATTTGAAAATGACAAAAGGGACAAAAAAGTCTAGCTCCACAATCAAGGCTGTGCAGAAAAGCACAAATTGGTGCATAATAATTGAACCAAATGCAGGAAAAAAAATGTTTGGTTTTAAAAATGTTCTGTGGTGACTTTCAGACCCCCCTGGTCTAACCTGATGGGGGTGACTATTAAATAGCAAATTGATCACTTTTAATGCCATTAACCAAGATGCCCTGTTAAATCTGGCCCCATTAGTCATCATGTTGTTCAGATTAAGGGGTGCAAAATATTTTCCTCTCGCAAAGAGGGGCATGGCAGAAAAAAATTAGGGAGCAGAGTGCTCCTGTTGCCATGGCAACGTGTCTTTAAAAACAGGGTTGTTTGCAGAGCTCTTTTCCAATCTGGCTGTGAAGTGGGGTGTAGCAGTTTGCAGTGGAGCCTCCCTGTCGAGCGTTTTTTTTTACCTGACTGACTGAACAGGCCCTCACTATGTCAGAAAAGTCACAAGTAGTGTAGCTGCTGGGTCAGGCCATTTGATGACAACAATGAACCTGTCCAAAAGTTTTCTGTGATGTTGACATGTCCCTGTTAGCAAGGTAGCTCTGCAACATCTGACGGTTTGTGATGCTATTAACTCTTCTATGTGTGAGAATAGCAAGACAAATATGTTATAATATCTGTATCAATTAGTGATCCATTGCATTCATGCACTTTATCAATTTCTTTTTTAAATGTTGATTTTTGGGCTTCTTGTGCATTTATTTATAGACACAGCAGTGGATAGACTCAGAATTTGGGAGAGTGAGCGGGGAATAACTTGCGGGAAAGTAGCCACAGGTCGGATTTGAACCCAGGCAGCGCACTTGGAGGACCAAGGCCTCTGTACATGGGGCGGTTGACTAACCACTAGGCGACGGGCATCCCCAATGCATTTTGACTAACGTGAAAACTGAGTTGTAGATGTTGTGAGTCAGTATTGACACATCATCCTCTTTTTGGTTACATGACACCTAAACTGCCTTAACAACAATTTAATATAACTTGTTTCCCAAGCATCACTCCACAACCTTGGAACATTCAGTTTTTAGCATTTTAAGACTATAAAACTATAAGACTATAAAAATGACACAAATTATGAAATTATTGTCACAGTGGTTGCTGAACAATCTACTGTGGATTAACCAACTAATGGTTGCTACTTGAGATGGATTAATCAGCAAGCAATTCCCACTTTTGTCTGTATATTTTACATGTTTTATCTTATACACTAAAACATCATATTGAAACATTTGATTTCGAATCAAAATATTGGTAAAAAAAAACAACCTATTGAACGAATATTTCAAGATTACTGTGTATGTTTTGCAGTGCTTTAAAGGTGGATGAATGGAGTGCTAAAAGCTACGAGAGATGTCATGAACAGCAGGGATAAGAACAGTCACACACTTTGCAATTCACTTCAATAATTTCAAGCTATGTGCTCATGCATGTATACTGTTTGTATGCTCACACATACACATGCGTGCTTGGTAACGTGCGGGTACGTGTAGTGAAATGGTACGTACCCTGATTGTCCAGAGACTCAGAGACTGTTTAGAGGGTGTAGAGTTTCTGGAAGAAGAAAAAAAGACAGTGTGTCATGAGTCCTTGGTAGAGCAGACTGTCTGGTTGCTGAACCTTGAGTCTCTACGATGTACCTCATCTGAAGATGCAACACAATAAGTAACACTCTGAGTCCATGTACAGTACATGAATTCAAGTGAATAATTGATATACTATTTTAAACCATGCTTACCATGACCATTAAATATCATCCTGACCTTTGTTAAGAGAGACACATTTGGAACTATGAAATACAAGATGTTGAATATAATTGTATAACTATGTACTAGTACAAGTAAATCAATATATACTTAATAAACATGAAATGCAATACTTAGTAAACAATACATAGCAAACTTCAAGTACCATATCTTATTTACTCCTGCCAGGATGGCGTATACTGCCGAGATAAACGAAGCCACAATGCAACCCAGAGACCACTTTATACAGAAGCCCCAATTCAATCTCTGTAGACCTGGGAGAGGACAAACATCCATGATAACAAAACCTCAAAGACAATTTCAAATATTCTGACAGGTATCTGCATCACTCAGAAGCTCTACAACTACTCCAGTTATACTTTTTCATGATGCTTGAGATGTCTTGTGTGAAGCACTTTGAATTGCCTTGTTGCTGAAATGTTCTATATAAATAAACTTGCTGTACCTTGCCTTGGCTAACATTAAATCCTCTCACAAAGACAATGGGTCTGGTTAAGCCTCCAATACAAACATCAAATATGGTTAGGGTTTATGTTCTACAAATCGAGCTTTATCACACCAACAGTCTTCAATGGATCCAGTGTGTTGGTGAGCTGAAAAGTTACATGAGTATTATATTTTAACAATGAGGCCCAGGATGTCCACTAAGTATTCTTTAAAGGCTTTGTGATTTTTCACACTTAAATGTAATAAAAATCAAGTATATCTTCTGAAAATAACTCTGTGAGTCATGACTGTCTACAATGGGTGTGACAGCCGAGTCCCACTGTCTGTGATGCTTTCCGAGTCCTATCTTCAGTTTGTTGACATGGACAGGACGGCCGGCTGGCTCATCCCCTCGCGTGTAAAAGTTGTTTCATTGAGGGACTAGAGAAAATTAGAATAACATA
Source organism: Labrus bergylta (assembly GCF_963930695.1). Classification (NCBI taxonomy): domain Eukaryota; kingdom Metazoa; phylum Chordata; class Actinopteri; order Labriformes; family Labridae; genus Labrus; species Labrus bergylta. The sequence goes on along the minus strand of NC_089213.1, from coordinate 15,148,758 downwards.
CTGTACTCACTGCTTAAGTGTGTTTCTAGATCACGGTCATTTCGGGTAAATTTACATGCAATATAAAGATACGAGCATGATAAAGATTGCATTGTGAGTTGTTTTGGTTTCATGCTGGTGCTTAAGAGCGACATCTGCTGGATCAAAAAAAAAAAAAAAAAAAAAAAAAAAATCGCACATAAAGCCTTTAAGGTTTTCATAAGTTTATATCAACATACCTGCTGGACAATGGTCTAATCTCCTGCAGAAGGAAACAAGGTTGGAAACATCTTTCCATCATGGAGTACAAAAAAACTTTTGTCCAGATGTTCAACTCCAGTCAAAAATATACCTGTCAAAAAAAAGCTTTGTGCCATTAAAATAAGTTGCCCTTGTCCAGGTCAAGCACAGAATGTTTCAATAGGGAGTTCACCTGGGGAGACATGACAAGGAGAAGGTTTTAATTTGTATTTTATCCACGTGAAGAATCCATTAGAATTGCAGGCTTTAATACAATTCCTTGATGGAAACTATCTCTGCAACTGTACATTTACATTTTTGCGACAGTGCCAAAGGTGCCCTGTCCAAGGACTGACTCCACCAGTTAGAGATGATAGATCTAGGACAGAGCCACATCCCGTTGGCTAACTATGCATCCTGGGCAGGATGAGCGGAGGACATGTTTGAAGACATAAGAGGGTTTGAAACCTGCTGCTTGGGTCTCAACGCTAAAAGGAGAACAGCTAAGGATGGATGTGGACGAAACATTATGACTACTTTGAGTCAAAACCACAGTACAACACCATAATATTTCTGTCTTAAGATACATTTCTTTAAAACTAAGTATATATTGTGGAACTTATGAGATCAAATCAAACACTCAGGAGGGTCATATATAGTGAATTATTTTTAGTGATAAGTGTAGTCCCAAGACCAGGGATCAATCATAAACATAAAAAAGACTTACCAGACTGGCTGCTGATGGGATAACTTGGGAAGTTCTCCACAAAATTAGCCAATAAACCTAATGAAAACAAGTTCTTACAAGCCTGATGGTGCTTCAAAATCAACAGTTGATTGAAGAAACTGTCTAAATGGGTCTTCACTCCTTCAAATTGCTAATCACGCTCTTTAGTAAAGCCTGTTTTATGCCTCCTACAGACTATGCAATTATTGCAAGCCAAACTGTGCAACAGAAATATCATAATGTTTGATACAGCAGGCCTGTGAACTGCATGCTGCAAGGGAACACACCGTGTCATTAGCATCATCAGTGTGAGGCTGAGGTTGCCATGGTGGTCAGCAGAAAGCAAGCTCGGGCCATAGTGGCGTTCATGTGCAAATAAAAAAAATATAAAAGAGGAGCAAGAGAAAATGCGGACATGGTTTTGGCTAAGAAAAAAGGTCCAATGTTGCGAAGAGAGCTTGAAGTAACGTTATTGTTAGCATACATTTTGACAGCTTTGGTGCCTGTGCAGTTTCTCTGATTGGTGCATCGATTCATGCTGCATTTGTATTGGTTGGCAGTTGTCATAGATCGTCGAATATTTCACATTGTGAGATAATCTTCCGAAGTTGAGATCAGTATCTACTAAAAAAGAAGACTTAAAGTTGCAAATATGTAACTAAGTTAGGGAAAAATGTCACATCTTGCTATTTGAAATGTCAGCATTTACTGTAAAAAAAAAAAAAAAAAAACCTTTTCAAGAATTAGTCCGAAGTCCTATTTTGGGTCCGTATTATATTGAGTGACATATCTGGCCCTTTAGCTGCTTAAAGCTATACTTCATTCACTATGCTATTGCACAAAGTCTACCGTGTGTTCCCCAGAGCTTTTATTTCTTTATTTTTATGCTAGAAAATTGCCGAGTGCAGAATAACGGTTAGGGAGTGATGAGAAATAAACAAAGTTGTGATCTAGTCAGTTAAAACAAGCTGAAACAGAAGCAGATATGTAGATATGATGATGATTTGGTTCTTCACCACCACATTTGATTCTATATTAATATGAACAACTAATATGCTTTGAGGGGTGTGACATGAGGCTTACATTTCCACTGTTGGACCTCAGTCCCCCAATGTAAAACTATGTAAGTATGATGTATGTAAGTATGATAGAACAAGGACAACAGAAGGACTGCATATATCAGACATGAAAATATATATGCCTGTTCAAAATATGTTTAGTATGAAATAATGAAAATATAAACATTTCACTGCCTCATCAGCGACTCCTTGTCCACTGATTTGTTATTAATTACCTAAATAAAAACGCAAATGTGCCAATTAATCAATTTGACAGTCACACATGGGAAGCCTGCATGATCCATTCAAGTCGACTACAAAGGAGTAATAGGGAAAGAGGAAGCGTTGACTCTGATTCGGTTTCTACGCTTGTGCATCTCCTCCTGATGAGCGCTGGTTGTTATTATCCCATCATGCCACAGAGCCCTGATAGTTCCCTATTAGTTATTGTTCCATTGTTATGAGCCAAGCACGGCAGTAATTGGAGATTCACAGTTGATCGTTATCACAGAGCTTGGATTTTATTTTTACTCATCCATTATGTAAAATAATGAGAAGTTATTTTTCCTCATTCTGAGACTCAAAGGACATTATCAGTCTGTTATTTCTTTGCTTTCTTGGTTTATAAAAGCATAAAGACGGGCTGAAGGGATTAGCACTCTTAATTTTGTTTTTTTATCAGTACAAGTTTGAAATTTAAGAAGTGTCATGACTTAAAACAAAGATGCATGGAATAATTTTATGTTGATTTGAGTGTATCTCCATTTTTGCATGGCTCATAAAAAAACAGAATTCCTGCAGGCTAAAGAGCATGTCCTAAAGAAACCCCTGTGATATTTTCCCATAATTATAGTGAGCTGGCCTTTCCGTGGCGCTTCCACTGAAGTAAGTAAGCCAGCCCCCTGCTGACAAATTCAACTGACAGAGCAAATATACACTTCCTCTCATCATTCAATCCCTTCATCCTTGGTCCAATGTCTTCTGGGACAGCAGAGGGTGGATTTTGCCAGATATTAGCCAAGGCCCAGGCCAGTACACTGGGGGGATTTGCGAGGGTAAACCTCTTGCTTTGATGTCTCCTCAAATTTCCCAGCTTGACACAGTGAAACAAGGAACAGCATGCAATTGAGGGGAGTGATCCAAAAGAGTTACCCTTCTGACCTTGCTACCAACACACACAGGGGCAGTAATTACTCAAGGGGTAAAAAAAAAAAAAAAAAAAAATTCAATCTAATCTCTGGGTTATAATAAAAATAAATGTATTAAGTGCGGGATACTACCCTTATGAGTAAAATACAAACAGGAGCATTCTTGCAAAAAGCAAAAACTAAGACATTCATATTTTTCCTGACACCACATCAACCTGCTCAACGTCTAATGACTACATCTCGTATCTCTCAATGCACACTGCCTCTCTGACAGAAAGTCCAGGAAATTGTTTGCTCACAAACTAAATTGAGATGGTTAGTCCCAAATGATCTTTGCAAAAAGTTGTTCCATACTGATTTCTTTTCTGCAGCATAGTAAGCTTCTTCATTATCAAAAGCAGGAACATGGCTGCCGGACACCTTGGTAATTGGGGAAAGCTGTCATTTGAGGTAAAGACGGCTGAGCGTTCAGCTGTCAGTGTGATGTGTCAGACTGCATGGCGATAAAAGTGACAAAGCTAATTGTCGTCTCGAATCCTCAAGCTCAAAGAAACTCCAGAGACCTATAAAAAAGCTCTTCTCTTCCATCCTTTCTTCAGAACTTCTCTCCTTGATATTGAAAAAGCCTGAGGGAGACATTTGGGTGGTAGAGTAGAGTAGAACAGGAGTAAAACTGATGTTGACGTTATACTGGCTGGGAAAATACGAGCGACTCAGATTTAGTTAAGAAAAATTAGCTTGCTATCACACCGACTCATGCGAGCAATGATGGAGTATCTGCAATCTGATCGGAGAATTTACCGGAATTCACAGAAGCAACGATGCACATAAAGAGTTTGCTCATTGAGCTGGAGCAGCAAGCCTCTTTTAAGCAGTTCAAGACCTAACGCAGAGAGAAACCAAACACAGCATTCCACTTGGTATTAAAAATGACCCTCTGATGAGGATAAACCGTTATTCAGTGCAAATTGAGCAGAATCTGATTTTAATCTGATGAGGAGGCAATCATAGAGAACGCCTTGAGTTCATTAGATGGCAGCATGTTTGATTTATCTGCCTGGAAACAAAATCAATGGCTTCTTTTTGATCTGCATCGTCAGTTGGTGATGAAGTGGAGCGGCCATTATGTTAATCCTCCACATTGACTTGCGACCAAAAAACACTAAGGCCATGAACATTTTTTCAAGTCCGGTCCTGAGGATGGAGGGGCTAACAGGCAGCTGTGAAGGAACACTCTGGGGTCAGCAACTTGCCAAGGTTTGATTAATCACCGTGGGAAACCTGGTCAAGAACAGGAGTGACTAATGACCCGTGTATGGCTGTTGATTTAATCAATCAAGAAAAGGCTCTTACCTTGGCGATACACAGCCAAAAACACACACACACACACACACGCACACGCACACTCACTCCCTTGCACCAGCAGGAGTTGTCATTAAATATTATGTGTGATATAAAGTGCTCTTTAGAAACCACCGGGCAGTTTTTTTTTTTGTTTTACAACACAGGACATTTCTATGGTGAACTGGATTAATCAAACAAACCCATTCAAAATGACCTGAAGAAGAAACAAGCGACTTCTCCATATCTGTATAAAAGATAACATCAAGGCATTTTCTCAGCAGGCTATGAGTTCTTCTACAAAATTGGTCTGCAAGGCATTTGTAGCTGGTGTTATTGATTCAACTGGAAATGTAGTTCTGGAGGCGTACAGATACTGTTAGAATATAAGAAATAAGCAAATATGAAATGCAGAAAGCTCCAACTGTTTCATGAACATGATGTTTGAGATCAACAATAGGTTATTTTGTAAGTTAACTACAGATATTTTGGGCTTTTGAATTCATATTGCTGGACTCCTGTTGTGTTTTGAAATTCTTAGTTTCGCTAAAAATCAGACAAAAAAAAAAATAATAATAGTACTTATGTTTCAGCTGGAAATCTAATTCAAGGTTTCCTAACAGTCACTGTTTCCATGCATTCATATTTTGACCTTAAACAGGACATAGAACAAACGTCAGATCACTGCTCAACCAAACTGGCTCATTTTTCAAGATCAACATTTGAGTATTGCAAGCTAATGAAGACTTCCATTGCTTGTCGATATTCAGAATGACTGTGGCAGGCCTATAGAAGGGGTCAAGTCACAGGTCACTAAGCTACACCCAGCAGTGTTCCTTTACGCGTACTGCTTGGTTGCACTGGTGAGATATTGGTTATTTCATAAAGCCTTAAACTAACCCCAAGCAAAGTCACATCATTCCCTTCATTAGTTTTGTTGCACAAGAAGGTCTAGTAGATTACATGAGATTCATTCAGACATCAAATGTCACTGACGAAAAACTGACCTTTTTCTGAAATCTTACTTCAAATGAAAAGGTGTAAGCTACTGTAAGGAACTCTGTGTTCATTTTAGCAACCCCTGTAGTCAGATTGGTACTCTTTATATCATGAAGCCAACTGTCTTTGTCAAATTGTAAACAATCTTAAATCATTCTTTAAGTTTACTGTATGTAGTTTTAAAGGTGCACAGTCCTCTCTCTCACTCACTCTCAATGTTTAAGTATCCTGGTATTTTAATACAATCTTCCTTTGAGAATTAGTTATTTCTATTTTGCAATGAGAACTCAGTTTATTTTTTTCTGAATCTTCTTCCTAAAAACAATAACAGCAGTGAGTAGGGAATTACTTGGAGCCATAAATTGGACATGAACCCAGCCTGCCTTCTTCAAGGACAACACCTTCTCTTTATGGGGCGTGCAAACTAACCACAGGGCCACAAGTGTCCCTTTTTAAAAAAAAAAACTATTTTTGCTATATCACGATTATCGTTTGACTCCGGGTGAGGGGAGATGGACCCTGCCTGAGTCAAGGTGACACTGCTGAGCAAATACCAGATTGGTCCAAGAAAGCAGGTAACAGTGCACACAAGATAATAACTTGAGCACACAAAATTTCACAAAAAGTCTCTTTTCGCAATCTCTCACATCCAATTCCAAAACAATGAATTAAAAAATACAAACTTTATAATTAGAAAAAGACAATGAATCAGTAAAATAACAGAGCATGTAAAATATGGAAATATGAACACGTTTTTTTTTTTAACCCTAGGTAATTGAACTGTTGCTGTGCTGGGTTTGTGTTGGCTGGCCTTATTCTTGAAAGGGTGTAGAGTGGAAGCTGTGAAAAGTCTAAAGTGGAGGATTTAGCAACTACTGGCTTGATGTTTGGATTGTGGTGGTAGCTATCCCCTGCTATCTTGAGCTGTCTAAGTCAGCAAAGTATGAAATAAATATCATTTAGGCTATTTCACTGCTGCAGTTGGAAGAAGGATAACCTTCTCCTTTTACATGCAGATCTGTTGAGGTGCGCAGATTACTGCTGTTAGGGTTTGTAATCAGGATTGGAGAGTGGGGGTGGTGGACCACCACAGCAGCCCTTGAGAGCTGTCTTGGTGGTCCTGCTTTCACACCCTCTTCATAAGGGTAAACTGGAGCATTGTTTAAAGGAAGTATGTGCAACATTTTAAACATAAATACAGCAGAAATCAAGTAAATCTTCTGTAAATGTCTCTCCGATTCATGACTGTCTACATTGAGTTCACATCATGGTAACATGGTCGGAACTGCCTCAGGTATAAAGCTGTTTTAGTCAAGGACTAGAAAAAAAGAAGAGTGACACAGCCTACTCACTGCTTATTTGGATGTCACGTACGTGTCTTTAGATCAATTTATGTGCAATATGAACCTACACGTGAACTAAAGTGTGCTAACATCAACCTGCCAACACAACAATGCAGGCAACAGGCAATTTCAGCTCGAGCAAAGGCCAATAAGCCACTTCCACTTAATGGTGCTTAATTATGGTGCGTTCTAATTCATAGCTCCTTTGTGCGAACACGATTGGAGAGGGGTTGAGGAGGAGAGCGGAGGCTTCAGAATAGCGGAGGTGTCGCCAAACAGCGATTTGTTTTGGTTTAATGCTGGTGCTCAAGGGCGACATCTACTGGATCAAAAAGTCACACATTCGTCCTTTAAACAAACAAATATTATGCAATGTGTGATCAGTTGAACCCAACACACATACAGTCAGCTGCACTTACAGCCCTTAGCTTTACATACCTACCTACTATAAATTAGCAGATTACGATAGCCAAATAAAATCCCAAACAAAAGACACCAACTAATACCTAACCAGCAGCCTGTTAACATTAGACATCACGTTAAAACTCAGCATGTCAGATGTAATTTCAGTCTTACCGTTGAAGATTGTCCGTCATTTGTCCAGCGGTGGGTACCATGGATGGAAAAGCAATGACCTGCCTGCATGGAGCCCTTTACAAGGTTGAGGAGCGCATGATCACGCTGCATTATTCCTAAAGACCAACTCCTCTGGAAAAATATCCAAATATGAAGGAGCTCTTTCAATTTCTGACTCTGCCATGCCAGGATGGGTAATGAGTGTGCTTTTTTTTAAATATGTAGGGTCCTACATAAAAAAATTCCACACAAAGCCAGAAAATATTAACTCTGTGGTCATGGCAACACACTTCCAACAACAGTTAACTGTTAGGAGAAGCCAAGATGCATTTGATGCTAATGTAAGAAGCTTTTTTTTTTTTTTTTTTAAATCAAATAACATAACGAAAAGGTAACAAGAAAAAGGCAGGGACTACAATAAGCAGCCCTGCAGTTGACTTCGTTCAATAAGCAATTTCTGTGTTACATATAGCAGCATCATGCTCAAACAAGTGGAGTCTCTCCACAGAAATGACTGATTGAGAAAAACTTGCCTGAAGTGTTAACAAAATGGATTTTTAATATTCCTTTAACACATTGTATAAGGCCATTATCAAGGTCATTAACGGCTCTCTACATAGAAAGACTCTTTCTATTCTCTTAGTTTTTGGCACGTGAGCTGCACTGCTAATGTAAGCAGTGTGAAGGTGGTTATCTGTTAACATGCAAGCTGAAAAGAACATGAAGAGGTTCTTCAGCCGTCACCACTGCTCACACAGCTTGTGTGAAGCTGCCATAAAATGATTAATTTTCCTGCTGTCTTCAAACGTTAAACAAACTACTCATATTTGTGGACCAGCATATGTAAATACAGGCACTTCCAGCCATTGCTCAGCCTTGTCTGACACTGACCTGATGCGATGGTTACAGACATCAAAAATAACCACTGTTTAATCTGCATGTTGTTCCCTGTGCTGTCTGTCCTTATGCCCCTTCTAATGGCTCCAACTCTGCAGGTGAAGCCACTGATTGCACAACGAGGTGCACCTGGCCTCAGTGCTTGAAAAACTCTGTGCTGAGTTGAGGAGGAGAGAGGTTTTTGGAGTGGGGACGGCTGCATGTTGCCTCTCAGTTAGGGAGTGTGTGTTATCTTGGTGATTAAATCCTTTGACTTTAGTTAACTATGTAGTTATTCTGGTGTCTTATTAAATACCCATCATTTTGACTTCCTGAAGGTGTTTCTTGTGCTTTATTTGTGGGTTGTCGTTAGCCCCATAAAGCTGTCTTAAAGGTGTAACACCATATAGATGTAATCTAACTGATGGACTGGTTGACAGAACCAACAGACAAAGTTTAAACCTGGTTGCACATTTAAGACCCCTCAAGAATTGAGTCTAAAAAAAGATAGGTAATAGGCCTATTTCAAAGCAGGCATTTGATTTGTACAGAAGAAACAGCACAGTGTTGTTAATGTGATTAACAGACAACATGACAGTTCTGGTTCACAGTGAGATCCTGAGGACATGTAAACTATTAAACCTTGATAACTGTTAGCAATGCCAAAATATTTACATGGGCAGATAGGACATCTGATGTGAATCTTAAACACTTACTTTTCAATACACACAGGATAAGGCTTATACTGTATATGGCATAGGGAAATATTACTCTTCAGAACAGCAAGCAGACAAAGACTGCTTGGACTAGATATGAAAAGCAGCACATTATTTGGTTATTATGCAATTGTGTTGCTTGCAACTGGCTGAACAGATCCCCGGCAACAGGTAAAAAAACACAGGTCATCAATAAATACACTGATGGAAAGTAGGTTTTATATTTTATTCCAAAACTTTCAAAATAAGTTTCAAGTTCAAGAAAGTAGAATAAGCTTAGACACAATGCAAAGCATCATATACAGACGGATAAAATACATTTTATATATTGCAGACAAGCCATGGTGGGTCTTACATATTTACAGTATGTATGTAAACTTTTATGTACAATATTTTTTACATATACAAAAAGCCTTGTTTCTATTTTTCTTTGTATATATTTATATATATATTTATATATTTATATATAGAGATTTTTCATATACTCCCCACTAGCATTTGTACTACAATAATGAAAAAGAAAAACATTTACATATATGTCAATCCATTTTTTCTTTTTATATTACAAATGTATTTCCATAAAAATATATCTCTGTACAAAAAAAGTTTTATTCGTTATTCTCTTTTCTTAGAGACGGTTTCACCTTTTAAAGTTTCTCTCTGTACTTACACACAGTCTGCTGACGTCCATGTTAGTCGATTTCTTCACAGGTAACCCTTTTGGTGTACAGCAAGAGATCGACTCTGCATCTTTGTCTTTCACTGTGTTGTTTTGTTGAGGTGTTCGAGGGCCGTGTTTGTCTGGCTTAGGCGCTATGGGTTGTTATGAGCTCTAGTCTCATTCAGAGGCTAGTTGAGAGATCTACTGGACATGAAATATTGTCATGGAAAACAAAAAGGTAATGACCGTGGCATGAATATATAAAGACTGTGGTATTAAAAAGCAGCTCTGTAAATATTTTGCAAGATCGTACTATAGATAAATTGGACATTCTGTTTGTAATTCAAGGTTCACACATCGGCAAAGCATATATTTTCCATTACTGCGCACAGACAGAGGAGCAGTTGTGGGGTTACAAATATTGAACACAGTACAGATAAATAAATTTCGATGCACTCAGTGAAATGAAATACATTCAGTAGTTTTCAGTAATAACTGCACTCATCTGATCCCAAATGATGTCACAATTGGTCCCCTCTTATCTGCATTTATAGAATCAAATTCATCTTAGCTCCATAGCTTTTCAAAAATACATCTCAGTTCCCTCTCCAACATGCTTCAGTCCCGTAGACACACTGAAATGGGCTGAATAGTGAAAGCAAATTGGATGGAATAGGTCTGAAAAACACAGCAGTTAGTGTGGCTTTGTCGTATAGCCATCGATGTGCGGTGACAACGAACAATGGACGATTACAAACGACAGTTGATGCAGAATATGTCACACAGCATGGCTGATGGATAGCTTGGTTTTTCAGTACATGTTCACTGTGGCCTGTGCCAAAATCGGAGCGCTCTAACTGCATAAAGAAACGGGTCATTTTTTTGGCCTAACACTGACAGTGAGAAGATTCAGTGAACTCAGTGCCAAGTGAAAGAACATAGCTGTGATGTGTTTCATGTTAGAAGTGATGGTGAGCAGGAGAGAAGTCAGAGCTGTGTCTGACTGATAACGGAAATGAGCCAAGGATGAACCCAGTTTCTGTCTTAAAATAAGTAAAAGAGAACCAGGAAGTAGCCAGCTGCTATCAAGGCAGACTCTACCCTAAATCGTAAAGCACGGCTCTATCCAGAACTCAGTCATCCTCATTGTCATTTAACTGAACTGAACTTTCTTTGAGAACTTTCTGGACTAACCTAGTTTGACTAAAAAGGAGCATATTTCTATAGATGTATTGCCATTAAGTGAAAATTCTTAGTCCTGCATAAAAGTTTATGTTGATTAGGACATTTCGAAACAAATTTGGCTAATGATTGATAACTGTCTTTGGTTATTCAGGGTAACCTTTTAAACTCTCAAAAACACACAAACCCTCAAAGCAAGCACATAAAAACCCATGCCACTGATCCTTGCGCACTAAGATACAGTACAGTTGAGCTCATTTCTGATTCATAAGGGATAGTAATTGATGGTTTCTCTGACATGAACAAGCTCAGTTTTTCTCCTAAAATATTACAAACACAGAGAGCACAGCACCTCTTCGGTCGACGCATCTCTGAGTGTGTCTGGGTTATACATGCAGAGATTATTACAAAGACTTGACTGAAAACCAGACAAAAAAAAAAAAAACGACTCTAATTTTCTATCTGACACAAAAACCTTTCAATAACCCCCCCGTGCTTTGTAAAGAAATGATGGAGCCATCTCATCATATCAGGGGGTTGTACCAAGGCACTATCATGAATGTAAAGTGCTTATTGGAGACTGGTGGAGGTAAATAACATGGGGAAAAAAAGGTAAGAGTCTGGTCCTTTGAAACCATTTGATTTTCTTGAGACTGAGCCCTTGTTGGTTTAAACAATCATAGTTGTGTTAGCTTATGCTTCTGTGTAATGTTTGTCCAGTTTGACAGCCTATCACGAGTCTAATAGAATTTGTTCCATGCAGAGAGTGAGGGGCATCATGTCCTTTCCCACTAGCTAATCACATTAGTTTGTTTGATTCCCAACACAGCTTTAGGATGTGTTGTTTCATGTGCTAGATGTGTACATGGGAGAAATGAATGACGGGGGAAAGATCACATCAAGGTGACCTCAACAGAAACTAGAGGGAATGCAATGAAGGGGTAGAAGTATTTGAAGCGTTTCAAGAATAAGACAATGAACCGTGCAATGCAACAGCCGCACAAAAATATGAGATCTGAGTAACAATGTCTTCAAGCTAATGCGAGTGCAACTGCTCCTCTCCCGTGAAATCTCCAGGGTAATTCAATCGTTTCCTTTTCCATCAATTCACGACCTGAGTAGGCAAGGGGCAATATTCTATCTGTACTGTCGAGATAAGCGAGAGCTTTGTAAGTAATAAAATTGTAAAAAGCAATTACCGACCAACAGCGAAACTGATTGAAGGAACAATACAGTGATTGGTTTGAAAGGCCTGGATTTCTGAGAAAAATTATGTACTGTAGGTGTCATTAAAAATAAAAATAAAACCTGTTTGTTTGGAGGTTGAAATGACTGTGAAAGCCACAAAGCTGCATTTTATATTTAAAAATGACAACAAAAAACAAACATGTTAGTCAATTTTTTCCCTTTTCTTCTAACATGAAGGGAAACATGTGAAAGTTGCAAATCAAAAGAAGTTTGGGTATTTTTGGAGTCAAACAGTATTCAATTGACTATGTGTCCTGTCAGTGGTAATAGTAAGATGAATTCAGGATTCAATATGGGTTCCACAGTGAAGCAGGGCTAAATTAAACCAAATTGCATGTAATGGCTCAATTTGCTGCAGGGAAATCTGAGCACTATTCACCCCACTCAGCATCCACAGGATACAAAGGTATAGGGACAGAAAGTGGAAAATAGGTGGGAGCAGGGTGTTTGAAACGCAGTCTGTTTCCTCTTTGAATCGGCTACTCGTACACTTTGCACACACATACACACATCATGAGGTTCACAAAAGCGTTCACATTTTGAACTCTTCCTCGTCACCATGCCTGTCGTTCCACTACTGTCCTGTTGTTAAATCTGATGACTAGATCCCTCCTGTGTCGCCAATTCAAAACAACATTTTCTGTATATTTCTCCCCAGTTGCCATAGATTAGAGAAGTGTCAGCTTTAGAGGCATAAACACGTTTTTTTTTTTCTCCCCCCATATCATATTCATCATTTCCAATTTAATGCATGGGCGTAGTAATCAGTATGCCAGCAGCTCCCCTGCTGTCACAGCTCTGAGGAAGCCTTCTGCAACGTTTTCATGACGAGCGAAGAAGCAAAACAAAGCAACAACTACTCTCTTTTAAAAGAATGGAGCTGTCAGAAGTTAGCTTGGAGGAAAAGACCTGAATGTAATCCAGGGGGAGCAGTTCACTGACTCATCCATTCTTCAGACTCAAGCGCCTTCAGTTGGACATTTTGTGGGAGTTTAAACATGACCACACTTGTGATCTCTGTTTTCCTAGGGCCAAGTTCAGAGCACTCATACTGCGTCTTTATCTCAGAGGGGATACAGTCCGTACCACTTTCAAGCCATGGGAACGTTTATCCGGGGTTAAAAAAAAGAAAAACTCAAAGTTGAAGGTTTTGACATCAGACTTGCAGCCTTTCCAAAGAGAATGTGCCACTTTTTACTCCTTTGCTTGGTGCTACAGCTTGTTCTGAGTTTTGGTAATGAAGACAAATAAAAGACGTGGTCCAAAGGCTTTCCATGGAAATGTAATGCACTGCAGTTTCCGTCCCTCCTTTGAGACAGCCTGTGTTTTTTTTTTTTCCTCCTGTGGTGCCTCAGTGTGACAATGGTACCCAATGCCTACAGGAAGCATAACAGACTATTGACTCTTGGTTGTAATTAAATGCATCAGTCAGTCTGTCCCTGACACAACAATGGAGGGTGAATGAATCGCCATCAACAAAAAGAGGCAGTGGACAAAAGTTGGAGCTAGACACTACCTGGGATTTCATTTTCTTAGAGGATCTTTACATCGTCATTTGTTTGTTCTGGTCCAGAGCATTTAGATATTGTGATGAAACTAAAACCAATTCTCACTTTCTTCTTCAAAATAAAAGGTGGTTTGTTTGGTGAAATCTTTGGGGCCAAAACAGACAGCAGTTATTTTGCATGGATTGCAGATGCTGCCATTACAAACGTGTGCACAACCTACATGCAAGTACACTCTCTCTCTCTCTCTCTCTCTCTCTCTCTCACATAAGTTCGCTCAACACCTTCACTAAGTGCTTTTTTCAGCAGCCATAGCTACCTTTAAACCCATGCTCTGGACACAGCTGCCTCATCCAGCAGAGAGTCATCTCTGCATGAAAAAAATGCTCTAAAAGTAAATCGTAATGTTAAAATCTGTCTCCAATATGGCCTTCAAAAGTTACTGAATTTTTTATTCATTCTCAGCCAGAAGCTCAGGCCTCTGATGAAACCTTTCAAGCAGCCTCAGGAGCAGACGGTTTAGGAAAACAGGGTTCCCAATTACTCATCACATAAAGCACGCCATGTGAAGAGAAAAAAAACAGGGAAATATAAAAGTAAATGGAAAACAGTCCAGACTGTCTCTCTTTGACTCATAAAGGCCAACGCAGGGCTGCCTGCCTTACAGTTCACTTGCACAGAGATCACTGTTAGCTACTGGTCAATTTCTTGACTTAGAGTTGACCTATAAATTCCCTTTGGGTTTAGGCGGAGGGTGGTGAGAAAAGTCATCACAGCTTTGCTTCCAGCATCACTCCGGCCAGCTGCAGTGTCAGGTGAAATATTTCCCTTAAATATGGAAAATGATCAAGAAACCATGTGAAGTTATAAAAGCATGTTGGAGTTGGAATTAGATACAGTCATTGTCTTCACATGGTTCCATTTTTTTTCTTGCCTCCTGCAGGTAAGAGCCTTTCCACTGGAGATGTTTCTTGAATGTGTTTCAGTGAATAAAATAATCTTTGAAGGCTTCTGCTCAAGGAACAATGGACGTCCTCCGTAGGCAGGCGAAGAATGTGGTGCACTCCTCCTTCCCTTACTAAATCAAGGATGAATGCATGGCATGAAGGGGGTGAAAATGTTTGTAGGATAAGGGCAAGACAAGGTATGAAGGGCAGGGAAAAGAAGGAATGCAAAGAAAACAGACAGAAAAGTAAGGAAATCAAAAGATGATTAAGGGGAACAAAGAAGAAGTAATAATGAAAAGAATGGATATAATGATGAGGGGAATCACAAAGAAGAGAACACATAAGCATTAATGTAAAACCATCATCACTTTTACATGAATAAAAAATCATGTTCTAGCTTTTTTTTTTAAAGAAGTTTAAACAAACCAAACGGAAGTCAAGTATGAGCAACAGATCAAAGGAACCACAGAAGGAAAAAAAAAATCTAATCACAGCTTTTTTTATCCTCAGGAAAACTTTGAAACTGGATGCTGAATGTGCGTCTTGTTGCTTCAGCAGTTTTGACACCTTGGAAGTGTGATTAGCGCAAGCTAGCCACAAGCTTATAACTTCATCTACTTTCAGAGAAATGTGCATACAAGGATGCCTGTTACTTCAAGTGCTTTATGATTAGTCCATTTGACCTGGTTTTACGTGAGACTTACCTCAGGAGGAAGCGGTTGCTATACGGCTGTGCACACTGTGCTGACTGTGAACTCTGTCTCATTGGCCATGATGTCAGTGGGCTGGATGTTGCGGTCATACATAGGGTTCTCGAACGTAGCTCGTCCATTGGTGTTTTCATGGCCCACGTAACCATTGAAGGGGACTTTGGGTCTTCTTCTAAAATGAAAAAATCAACAACATAATAAACTATGAGTTCACTTACACTAGGATCTGATAATACAGTTTATCAACCTAAGGCAGACATACTTGTCATCTTTATAGTTGAAACGTTTTGCGATCAATCAATCATTTTACTGTAACTTGACCCGTGGATTAGAAACAGATGAGGATTTGGCTTTTGGCTTTGTGATGAAGGGAGAATCATATAAAGCAACACCCCACCATTTTTATGTGAAAGCTTAGTGTGCGAGACGATCTATCAAAGATGCCAACTCAGTCGCATGTTTCAGTGCCAGTTTTCTAGGCAGTGGAATCATTCTTATCTAGAAAGTGCAGATGTTGACATGGCCTGAAGTCCACATTCTAAATATCTAAATGTGTTGAATGCATCAAAATTATGTAAATGTATTCGTCAGGTGGAAGATAATTTATCTAAGTTGATTAAGAGAGATAACTTGCAGAGGTGAATTAAAGCTGTTTTAATGTTTATTATACATAATGACAATAATGAGAAGTGTAAAATATAGTATACAAATTGTGTGAACCTTACCTATGCTTGTAGAGGTACAGAGCGAAGCCTGCAATGATCATTGCTATAAAAGGCACTAGGATGGCTGCTGCCACTGAACTGCTGTTTGACGCAAAGTTGTAGCCGGGGTTGTCTTTGCTCGGATCTAAACTCTCTGCAGGAAAACAAAGAAGACAAGGAGATGTATTTATTTAAGCATCAAGAGTGCAACGTTACTTCAGCAGCAAACATTATAATCAAAGAAAAAGAAGGAGACTAATGAATTAAGAAAGTATCTAAATGATTGATTTCATCCTCTTCCAAGAATGTGTAATAATATAATACAAATAAAACAGGAAAAAGTGAAATCAAATGACTTGTTTGCTGAAGATATCTAAATAGATATCTAAATTAATTTTTATTGAATACTTAAAAAAAATAATTTACCCCCTGGGAACGTCACATTTCTTTATTCTTACAATGACTCTTAATGACTGACACTAAAGGCCAAAAGCTATGAAGTCAGATTTATTACATTATTTATGAAGGTGTGCGTCTCAAAAACGGCTCCAGTGGAGGAGCAACAGCGCACCTGTTTGCCACAGAATGCCAAAAATCCTCCAATAAAGGACGACTGACAAACAGAAAAGGAATTCAATTAGTTGGCCCTGTGGTGTTTGCCAATCAACCCCCTGCTGCATGAGCGCAAGCACAGAAACAAACACACCAACACATCCACACAGGTGAAATGCAGTCGCCGCTATGACACTGCTGAGCTCAGAACAAAACACAGAATCCTAAACAAATTGAGTAGGATTGGTTCCAAGACGTCAAGCCCACCTCCAAGGTGCGCATGCCTTTTTTCTCATAGACACTTAGACACACATACACATGAATGCCCTGGCACCAGCCCCAGTCCTCTGTATTAATAAAGAGCTGTTTGCTCAATCAGTGTGAGCTGAGGCAGGATGGAGAGGGGGGGGGGGGGGAGGGGAGAAGACTCTGCACCTGCTGTACAAGCATCTCGCTCATTACAGCAGATTTTCATATCCACTTTCACCATGTCCACAGAACCATCCCCGTGCATACATGTGCTTAATCTGTGTTAACACCTATTTCAAATCGGTCAGTTCCTCCTTCCTGCTCATATGTGATCTATTTTTATAACTACACTCCTGCTCTATAGTCTGTCTCACTGCCAGTATGAAAGCACATCCAATCTGGGCTCTGCTTTTAAAAATCGACTAAATTCATGTGAAACCTGTCATCAGAAACAGCATTAACGTTAACAAACAGTAAGAAGCAGTGTCTCTTGTGTTAACTGCTTTAAATGTGTTTGCATGGATTCAATTTTCTGAGATCTGTGTCACAAATGGAGTAAGAAATACATTAAAAAAAATCTTCTTAGAACATATATCACAGTTGTTTTTTTTTATTTTACAATCCCACTTGGTTAAGTTTCAACTTGGATCATCCTTTTTCACTGCATTGGAACAGTGGGTGGCAGCAGTAAACTAGCATTGTGACCAGCCAAGTCAGTTCCAGCATCAATTTAAAATGCACCAATTAAAAGGCACATCCACATCTGCAGAGAGAGTCCTACTGATTCTACCTCCTTCCTCTACGTGTGCTTTATTTAGTTCACACAGAAGAGTGGGGAGTGTTTTCAGTTGCAATGCATCAAACCATGGGGGAAAAAAGCCCCCCCCCCAAAAAAAAAAAACATATCCAACAAACACATCTGCTTGACTGCAGCAGCAATTCACCTCCATAGAGAGTGGATGTACAGATTTGCTGTATACAAAATGAAACAAAAATCCCAGTGAGGAGCATCACATGGTTTTGTATTTCTAGGTCAGAAACATGAAGCAGAATAGATGGATGGAACTGCAGCCTTTTGAGAAAGAAAATAAAAATAAAATAAACAACTCTTTGAAGTAGCAGTAGCAGCAGAGCCGAAGCTGCTGCAGGAAACAAAGAATGACACACAGCAGAGAAAGGAGGATATTACTGTATCAAAACAAAGAGATGTGAGTTTACTTGATATGGCAATGACACCACAGGCATCAACACACTACCCACAAACTCCCAGAGGAAAGACTTTGTGAAGCTGTGTTGTGTGTGCATGTGCTTGACTATAATTCATGTTTGTGAACTGCGTTTGCCTCTCTATAGGGTTCTCAAAGCCACATTTACTGAAATTGTTTCAGATTTGTCAAAGTAAATAAATGATAAATTCAACACAGCAAATGCATGCTTTGAAAGCACTTGCTGCTAAGCTTAAGGATGCCGCACACATTGTAAGTGATAGATTTGATTTTATGATAGAAATCAAGACACATAAAAAAAAGACTGTCATCCCCCAAGGGAACATATGCTCACACTGGTTTCTATAACCGAGTGGTCAGCTCACTTACCCAGTCTCTGGAGACCAAATTGGCCAAAGCCTTTTCCTCTGACAAATCCCTGGTACACAAAGGAGTTGGATGAAGCGATATAGGACACCTAGAGAGAGAGAGAGAGAGAGAGAGAGAGAGAGACAGAGAGAGAGACAGAGAGGAACGGAAGACAGACACTTTATGTGTCACATCTAGGCTTTACAAAGGAGCGTATCATCAAAGTGTCAGCAGCTGGTGCACGCGGAAAATGAAATATCATGTCAAAGGAGCTGAGAGGCACTCTTATAGCTGACATTTAATGTGACGTTTTTCTGCTCAAGAGGACAAACATCAACACGCTCTGACACGCCACAAACACACTCACACACTCACACACGCAAGCATGTTACACAAGGGGGAAAAACTCACTGCATGTACGAAAACACCAGTGTGCTGTTGGGCTTGTGAAACATGCACGCGAAACCACTATTCAGCAGCGCACACACTTACACTGTGACCTGCTTTTTTAATTATATCTTGAGTACGTGAGCATTAGAGGTGTCTGGGGTTCGGGGATAATGTGGGAGAGGAGTGGAGGGGGTCTGTCGAGTCCTGATTACCAGGCAATGATTTAACTGACATTTTAATTAAAGAGAAAACTCTGGGTGGGCCTTCCATCTCCCCAGAGTGACAAGGTTAGCGTGTATGTGTGCTGAAGCATATTTCACAATAAAAGGTGTGTGTGTCTGTGATGTAACACCTTTGCAGTTACAAAGAGGGGTTCACATATTGGATCTGACCCTGGACTTGTACTTACATGTCCATCTAAGGCCCAGTTATCTATTTTGAACTTGTTGACAAAGATCTCCACAGGGCCTCTGATCTGGTGGACCTGAAGCAGCAGCTGAGCTTCCTCCCTTTTATAAGTGCCTACAAGAAGAAGAAAAAAAAGAGCGGCTTACAGTTAGTTTTTGGAACAGAGTCTGCATTGCTTGAAAAAGGATAAAACATTCATAACATACATACAAATAATAAAAATTCTACCATGAACAAAAACATAAATATTTTGTTCATTTATTACACAATAAACACAACGCTTCACTCAGTATAAATTATATATATATATATATATATAAAATATATATTATATTATATATTATATGTTATATATATATAAAAATAATAATATAAGCACCAATGTGGACAATTTCACCCGACACTGCCAAAAAAAAAAACCCTGCATCTGGTTGGTGCGGATTTCCAACCCTGAAAGACATGTGTGTTTCTGCTTTTTGAATTGTCTGTTCTACTGCCTGTGCACCAACCAGCTAGTTTGAGTTCCACTCCGCTGTGGTCGATGAGTGTCCCGTTAACCCGGTTGCTGAAGGGTTCAAAGGCAGTGATGCTTAGCATAGCCGGCTGCTTCTTCCCCAGGTACTCATAGGATCCCCTCCAGAGAGAGTTCTTAGCAAAGACGCCACCTGGGACTGACAGAGACAAAGAGTGTGAACACAGGAGGCTAAGACAGCAGGGTTTAGTTTACTATACTGTGCTGGACTACTTTGCTTGTTAAATTATTCCCTCAAGCTGAACAGCAGGGGTTTTTTCACAAACAGGGGTGTGAGTAAGCAGTTGTAAGGCTATAACACAAAAAATGATTTTCTAAGATGATACAAACAGTTAGTATGATACCAGAGAACCATACGTGAATACAAATAAAAGTAATCCTAAATTCATCTTTTCAGGACAGATTATATGTATTTTACTCTCATACACTTCGCGTTTTACTTTCAACTTTAGTAGTATTTGATGATCTTTTGTGTTACTCATTTGTACTGTAATTTTTTTTAGAAATCTGGTATTAGATTTTCCTTCAGGATTGATAAAGTTTTATTTTATGCTCAGAGTTCTATTGAGAACCGTATTAGCAGTTAGCAATTGTAATTATAAATCACATTTCATCACAGGTAAGCTCAATGCTGTACATAGATGTTAAAGACATAGGAATACAATAATTAAAAATTGTTCCCAAAGTCATGAATAAGATACAGAAATCAAAATACACACACACACACACACGCACACACACACACACACACACACACACACACACACACACACACACAGAGTAACTGTTTGTATGCTTGGGAGAGTAGATAGGTTTTGAGTTTAGCTTTAAAAGTAGAGACAGTAGTGATGGACCCTCAGGTAAGCAGGTAGTTCGCTTTAGAGAAAAGGATCACAGTAACTAAAGGCCCCCTCTCTGGCCTTTGATCTAATTCTGGGTATGACTAAAAGACCTTCACTTGATGACCTGAGGGCCGGGGTTGGGTCATAGTAAGTGAGCAGGTCAGAAATACACTGGTAGCTGAACCATTGAGTGCTTTATGCACTAATAAAATGATTTTGAAGGTAATTCTGTATTGCAATGGGAGCCACTAGAGTGCTTTGAGGACGGGAGTGATATGACAAATGTCCTTGTATGCTTTTGGACTCTGTACAAGAATCATAGTTTTTAATAGAAAACAACTATGTATCTGAAATACATTTCAGTTAGAACATCTTAAAATATAAGAAGGGCCTGTCTTACCTGGTAATTTGGAGGGTGGCTCTTGCACTGTCCCCACTGGGCTCTTACCACTTGGGCGGTTATCAGCTGAAGAAAAAAAAAAAAAACACAATTTACAAGTTTGTCCTGTAAACAGGTGAGGTGCAAGCCTTAGGAGGTGATAATAAAAAATACAATTTCCTCCTTTAACACAACAGCTCCGAGGTAATTGCCATGAGAGGATATCACCATCAGCTCTTCATGTCTACCTCCACAACTCACAACCCCTGCAGTCGCCTGAGTGAGAGCTGCCAGCGACAGGACTTGACTCATGCATCAAAGAGCAGCTCAGTTGTCCCCCGTGGGGGCTACGGCTATGTCAGAGACACAGCCGCTCTGCTTCAGGGAGAACACTTTAATAATGCCTTACTGCTCACACGGGGCCTCAGGACCACGCCACAGTAGTAAACATACACCCACACAGGCAAACAGAGCAAGGAGGGCTTTACACAAAAATACAAACAAAGACAGGTATACTGATGGTAGTTTATGGGCACAGACATCACCTCGTATAAATGTATACAGACACAAGCAAACACATGCACACACACTCCCACAGCCCTGCACTATATTAGCTGCCAGTCTTTTGAGCCGCCCTTCCATCCCTGCACCCACAGGTGCTGTTAATATCCTGTTCTCTCTCTTTCCTTCACTCTTAATGACACAGCTGTTAAAATACCCATCACCCTCGATATTTTAGCAGCGGCTGGGCATGGAATACATCAAACGGATATCTCTCTTTAGTCATTCTTCTCTCGTTAACCCATTAGCATTCATCTATCCTAGATAATTGTGAGTCGATGACTCTATTTTTTCCCTGTATGTATTTAGACCAATGCTTGGGGGTGTCTTAATGGCAGTCTATTTGTCTGCAAGACCTTGTTAACACTGCCTCACCATTTATAAGAGGTACTTCTGCTAACCTAATCAATGAGAAGCATTGGCCTAATCAGGTTTTGCACGCTCGTTAATGTTTCCGAGCTTGTGTGTCTGCGTGTGTGATTCCATGCACTGTTATTGTGTGATGGATGGGCCATTCAAGCCTGGCATGTGCCTTAGAATAAGCAAGCGTTAACAGAACTGTTTATCAACATTAGCTGATTCCCCAATTTCCCAACCTGAGTCACCACTGAATCATGCACCATTACAAAGCCCAGTTGATTCAATAAACACTAGTAATGGAAACAGCACATTATTTATTTGAGTAGATTTTTCCTAAAGTGTTCTAAACATCTACGCACTTGCCTTGGAAAGTGGTTGGTCATGCGCTTACATCTGTAGTGTCTAACATTTTCTTAATGTCTATGTGTGTGTTTGTGCCTTTGCATTTTTTTTCACATGATGTATTTCCCTACATCCCATTATAGATGTAATGCAACCATATTTATACCTGCACAGAGAGGTTGTTTCCCAGTCCAGCTCCCATCAGACCTGCATGTCCTGTGCTCTGATCCTCCCGCCAAGTAGAAGCCAGGCTGACATGTATAGATCAGCGTGTAGCCAAGGGATGGCAGTTCAATGGCTCTCACATCAGACTGGGCTGGCAGCTCTGGTTGGCTGCAATGGTGGGCTGGACAAAGAGAGGAACAGAAAAGATTAAAGACACCAAAGAAGAAGCGGGTTGGAGGAGACACAGGTCAGATGGAGGAGATGAATCTGCAGAGGGAGCAGAGGAGAAAATTCTAAAGAAAAAATGTACCACCAAAAAGTTGAAAAGAATCAAGGAAGATCATATGTAGACAACAGTGTAGGCATCGTACTTTGAGGAATTGCAACATTTGCATTCACTTCTGAACCCTAGGTTATGTTTCCCACTTTACTATGCATATTCATACTTAAACATACCTTGCTATAGATATTTGTTCTTTAACACAAGAAGTCTGAGTACTTACCAATGCACTCAGGCTGAAAACCACTCCAAGTAAGGTTGGGGAGACAAGTGCGAGAAATCGAGCCCTGGAGTAAATAGCCCTTTCTGCAGCTGAAGAACACAGTGCTGCTGATCTGTCGGGACACACATACAAGAGCATGATGAGCACACACATCTGACATAACAGAAAGAATATTCAGAAGGGACAGTCTAATCATTTGCAATTGTTACACTCGATTGCTTAAATTCTTACTTGATAGCCTTGACTGTTGTTTTGATTTCCAAAGAGAGGAATGCCAGGGTCTCCACAAGTAGTGTGAGTGGGATCTGAAACACATACACATCCTTTATGTGATTTATACTCTTAAGTTGAAGCAAGCTCCACTTACATGTCACCAACAACAAAATGAATTATCACCTTGGAGACATTGTATGGAAATTACTTTTTCACAGATCTGGATTGTATTTCTGACTGTTGAATAACTATGTGCAGACAAACATACACACAAACAAACGCTTGTATGCACAGTACACATACAGTATGTGAGCCAGCATACAACAACCGAAACAAATCCCACAAAGTCTTTCATTGGTTATCTGAATCCACTCTCTATCCCCGCTGAGGGGAGATTATAACACAATGATACACCCTCTGGACTCACCAGTCCACACACCCTGTCAACCAGATGACAGACAGACAGACATTTAGTAAAAATGTGTTTCTTGTATTCTTCTTCTTATACCAACAACTGTTATTTTACAACTTAATTTTACATTCTAACTGCTGTTGCTCATGTTTTGCTCATATTGGCTTTGGTTTAAGACAAACAAGGAGCCTTCTTTAGATTTAATTCTATTTACGGCCAACAGCACAGATTAACCAGCTTCATTATATCCTAAGGTCCTACGACATGCCCAAACGTGGTGCAGTGGATCTCAAACTTCACAGTTTGGATTGGATTGGATCACATACTTTTGTCAGGATGGGATTGTTTTTCAGGTTGGCCAAATAGAAGTATATATAACTAAATTTCCATTAATAACAAAAGAAGCAGTAAGATAAACCTAAACGCCCCTTTTTATTTGGAAAGCGCTTTATAAAATCTGAGTACAACAGACAGTTGTATAAAATTCTGCATCATTTCAAGAACAGCATTTGAAATCAATTATCAGCGACATCAATTTTAAAAAACAAAACAATTCAATATTTCTTCTCAAACTAGCTGTAATCTACAAAAAATAATTATCACATGAACTTTTACAATGTTAAACAGGTAGCATACACACACCAATCATTTAACAGATGTGAGTGAACAGGCCGCTCCTACAGCGCTTGTTTTTGGATGGAACACAGTATGATTTATTTTTTTTAAGATTTACTTTTGGGCACTTTGTGCCTTAAAAGGAGAGACAGGACAGTGGATAGAGCTGGAAATCAGGGAAAGAGAGTGTGGGGAATGACATGCGGGAAAGGAGCCACAGGTGGGATACAAACCTGGGCCGCCCGCTTGGAGGACCACAGCCTCCATACCTGGGGCGCACGCTCTAACCAGTGCACCATCAGCGCCCCCGGAACACAGTATTTGATTTGGGTAAATTTACAGCGACAAAAACTACAACATGCTGTAACGTTACTAACATGAAGTTTCTGATTGATATTATACACAGCCACCAGCTGATACCTGCATTATTAATACAGACATGATGAGAACTAATGAAACAAAACAACCATACCAACGAAATATCAAGGCTTAATGACCCCATCATGTGTGAAAGACGATTTCCCTCCCCCCAAAAAAATAAGTTTGAAAAGGCTGACTTGTCTTCCCATTTGTACAGCAGACCTTCATGGTACCTGCTACTTAAACTGCTTTGTTCTCTTTGGGATTTGGCGGCTTTTAAAAATACATTTATTTCACATAATGCTGATAACTTTTCCATCAATCCGCAGATAACATGCAATTCGTACAACTAGGGGTGATCCAACTGTAATGAAATGTACTAAAATGTTCAAAACAGGCTAACAGATTAAATTTCACTGATCTTGGTTTGACCTTTCCCACATTCCAGACACTCGGGATTTTTAATCGTGCTAAAACAAAGTGGCTGATAAATTATTCACAGGTAAAGTAGTTCCAAGAGATTTTTTTGCTATAATAAATTGATGTACAGACTCTTATTGGATCTTTTGTTGGCATATGTGCATATTTTATAGCACTTTAAATACCACAGTAGACCTACAGTCTTAATCACAGGAAGGAGCAATACTAGTGATGACAAAAAGGAAAAACAAAAGTATAAAGTTTGATACTGGGGTTGATCTCATGAAAACTGTTAAGGGAGCAGTACTTACAAAAATGTTTGTCACTTTAACATAATTCATTTTTGTGTGTTTATGCACGGGTCAATGGTGCAGTATTTTGGGTGGTATGGTTGGGGAATCAGGAAGTTTCAAAACTTAGACAGGATAGATGGGATCTGATGTTACAAAGCACAGCTTGCCTGTTGATATTCTGGTAAAACAGGCAGTCTGCAGTCAGGCATTGCCAGACCTAAAGTTTCTCCATATTGTGTCCACAACGATTTGACTGAACCTGGGGCTACGCTTCAATAGGTGAAAAACAGATGTCCTGGGCTGCTTTAATTAATTAAAGAAATCAAATTGAAAAACAAAATCAATGAAGCTTGTTGGCTGGGTCAAATGGTTTTTGCATGCATTATTTGTTGAATGCAGAGAGTCAACAGGACTCACAAGAAAAACAATACTGAAGCAGAATGCAAACCAGCCAATACAAAGCTTAACTAAGACCATTTTTTGCCAAGAACCACCTTACCGCGACCTGTATGCCATTGCTTTGATTATTACATCAAGTACTGAAGTCAAACTGATTGAACGTTACTCTATACTGAGTAACAAACAGTTAGCTTACCAATGCAAGAGGGCTGTGTGCCACTCCAGGTGCCATCGTACTGACAATATCTTCTGGTAGAGCCCACCAGGATGAGGGGAGAGTAGCAGGAGAAGGACACAGAGGAGAGATAAGTGAATCCCCGATCCTCCCTCCTCCCCTGGGCTGGCATACCGGGGTCTCCACAGAACACCGCTGCACAGATAAGACAGACGGAGGAAAGAAAGAACCAGGGAAATTTGAGGTGACACACTAATGAAGTTGTGGTTTTGAAATGTCACACAAGGGGACATAGACACTGTACATGTGTGAAGGAAATGTCAGCAGAATGCCAATGACGTGTAATGTAATTAGTCATTCCAGTGTGGTGCCACTTACGGAAGCACTGGGGTTTCTCTCCGCTCCAGTTGCCGTTGCCCTGGCATGTTAACACAGTGGGAAGGGACAGCTGGTAACCTTGGTTACAAGAGTAGCTGATGCTAGAGCCCCAGGTGAAGTCTGTACCGACAACCTGTCCTTGAGGGATGGTAGGTGGTGGACCACACACGATCGCTACAAGGAGACAACAAGGCAGGAACTCATGGTCTATACATTTTGGTTTAAACGATAAGATAAGTTACATTTTTGGCTTAAAGTATTGCAGTGATGTAAGGTAACTACGTTTGTAACAACAACAGGTCCTCCATTATCACTTATTATTTTCCTCTACCATCATTTGGATCTAGCTTTAAATTGCTTTGGCATTCATGTTATCCTTAACAACTTTACCTTTGCAGTGAGGTTTGGTGCCATTCCAGGTGCGGTCCTTGGTGCAGATAAGAGTGGAGGCTCGGTCAGCATCCATGTTGAAACCAGGAGCACACTGGAAACTGACTGTGCAGTTGTAGTTGAAATCATTGCCCAGCCTCAGCCCATTAGCTGGTACTCCAGGGTCAGCACAGTTGATTACTGGAGTACGAAAAAAAGGATAAAAAGCACTATGAAAAAAAGGATAAAAAGCACTATGAAAAAAAGGATTAAAAAACACAACAAAAACTAATGTCTTATTTTATTCAACACACAGAGTTGAACCCAAGGACAGAGATGCAGAGGCTATTTGTTTGGGTAAAAGGAGAAGAAAAAAATCAAAGGAAAAGTTCATACAGTTCACATGTGCATCATCTCCAAGTCATGAGAGTCGATGTTTCAATTTGTTTTGTATTTAATTGTACTCTATAAGGCAGGCGATCAATGTCACATACTTGATGAAAGATGAAATTCAAGCAAGTAAAACAAACTTTTTAAAATTGTACAATCAACAAAGCCTCAGAGTAAATGAGCAGTTTACCTTGTAAAAACAACTTAACTGTCTGAAAAGCTACATAGTAGGTGTGCACCTTTGGTAAGAGGCAGGCGATTCATTAATAGAAAACCAGTTTTAGATGATGTATCAAACAGTAAATGTAAAAAAAAATCACTTTCTATGGAACTGACTCTTCAACAGCATCAATTGTTGTCTCTGAAGGAACTGTCCTTTGATTGTCTCCAGTTCAGAGCTTTGAACTACACAAAGACTAAACCTTGTGATAAATCTTGTACAGTAGCTCCCTAAAGCTCCACAATGGATGACATTTCTCCTTGATTATACTTGAAGTCCTGCGGGGGGGGGGGGGGGGGGGGGGGGGGGGGGGGGGGGGGGGGGCAGTGTGAGTGAGTAACAACAGAGGTAATTCCAGTGTGTGACTCAGCAGCTTCATAGCTCAACACTGCTGAAACGTGTGAGATGGGAAAAAAAAAAAAAAGGGCACAGAAAGACAAGTTGCGCTGTTCCAGTTGCCTTGGGACCAAAAAAAAAAAAAGAATTATTGAATTCATATGACCAACATTCCAGTGAAACTCCCACTAGGGCAAGGTAACAGGAAGTGTAGTGTCTCCCCCTTGACTGAGCAAGCACTTACATTTCCCACTGGGCTGTTAAGACTGTGCCGCCTGGCGCTACAATGTCTATCTAGGAATTTGTGTCATGAAAAAACAACCTAAAGAGCAGAGATGCAGTGACATAATTCCTCCTATTGCATACCATTGTTCTGTGATAGTCAAAGGCTAACAGTCTATTTTTCCTACAACATCATAAACATTGGATCATGATAATGTATGAAAATATAATGTCTGGGTTGGTGTACGTTTCAACTATATTGGGTATACACTACAAAAATCTCACTATTAGGTCCATTTAGCAGTAAGCCTTTAATAGAACGGGGAGAAAAATCATCAGGAGGGCTCCAATTCACACATTCATGGAATTATAAAGGTCTTTTAGCGACATTTGTTGTCAACATTTACCCTTTCACTACTATGGATTACATAGTCTTGGAACCCTTTTGGGGCTGCTTAGGGTTTTTATCCTCTCTATTCAAAAGAAACTCGTTCTCTTGGTGACCTCTATTTGCCAGGGTCTCTCAGCTGTGAAAAGCAGCTGTGTGGCTTTTGTGAGGCATCATGATAAAGGGATGTTTTTTTCAGTGGACCATGCCTTCTACAAATGTCCTTCTATACAGCCAGGGATCAGTCATGTATGAGAAGAAAAAAAAAAGTAAAATCTAGCATAACAATATATATGCATTACCTCCATGGACCCCTGTATTTTCTCCTATTCTATGAAATTTCTTGCATTATATAACTGTTAAATAAATGTTACTCTATAGAGCCTAGTTGTGTGTTGTGCTTTTGTCAATACTTTTTCCTAAGTTCTTAAATGTAAACTGATGTTCCAGTACAAATAAACACCACTGGCCTCTCCCTGTGAGAGACTTTAATTACCAGAGCACTCAGGCATGTTGCCTGTCCAGGTTCCGTTAACAGTGCAGTGTCGGGTGAGCAGTCCAGTGGAGTAGTAGCCCTCCCTGCAAGTGTAGGTAATGGATCTGGAAAATGTTAGGCCATCGTGGATCAAGATCTGGGCGTTCCTCGGGGTTCCCGGGTTTCCACAAGAGATCACTGAGAAACAAAGAGAGCACAGCAGACAAGGATTCAGTATTATTAATTTACAGACTGATCCACAGTCACCATGGGAGTACGTGTTGGATAGTAATGTGTGTCTAGGGTAGATCAGAGAGAAGAGTAATGGTCAAAGGGTTATGTTTCGACGAGCTAAGTGCAGATTCAGTCTGAATTAGAGTTTTTAAATTTAAATATATATTTTTTTAATTCTAAATGTCCAACTACCACCCTAAATGCCTGTAATGTTTCTCTTTTTTGTTTGGTCAATTTGGTGGTAAATACAAGTTTTTAAACTCATTATTTTCTTGAAAGTTGATCAGTTATAATCAACCACCCGACATAATTGTGGGGGATTGCATTTTGTGTTTTCCATGTATCATAGCAAGTATATTTTTCTGAAAATAAATCCTTACACCGACTGTAATACAATGTATTTATAAAATACAGTACGTCTATTCTGTAAAGTCAACTTAATGCTGTTTTCTTGTCTGTGTCATGCCTTCTGTTCTCCTTTTTGTGTCTGGTTTGTTGTTCCTTTACTTCTGGTTTTCATCCACCCACACAACTTCCCCACTCATCATCTTCTCCTACGTCCTACTTCATTAAGTTACTTTGATGGACATATCCTTTGCTCAGAAATCCCCTAGGTGTCTGCCGGCCGGCAGCACTGCTTCTGTTCATTACAGTCTCCAGCTTGCCCGGGGCCCTTAGAGCCCTGTGGGCTTCACCCTCCCCTAATGACCAGATGTGGCCTGGCCCTTGAAGTCTGTGCCAACAGAGAACAGGTGGGCAACCTCAGCTAGTGGGCATACCATACACCAGAAAGGGAATAAGACATCGTGAGGCAAGGTACAGAGGTGGTGTGTGTGAGTGCAGAGGGGGAGTTACGCATAAAAAAGCACAGTTGAACACAGCTTGAGAAACAGGATGGAAATTCTGCAAACAACACACTGTGTAAAAAAGATAAGAAGAAAAGGGTCGTGCGCTCATGGAGAGTAAGAAACCGGCAGGGGAAATACAGTGTAACTACAGACAGAACTTGCCAACTTGGTGGTGGATAAGTGCAGCTGAAAGTTTATGCCTGATTATTGTGATTCTAATGTTTCAGGGGGACAAGTAAAAACCTTTGAACAGAACTGAAAGCAGATCACGCACTTTCAAATGTAAGGTTAAAGCGCAGACAAAATGAATCAATTCTAATATATGAAATTACTAGCGTTACGTAAAACCCAATAACAACTGACGCTGATGTTAAACAGATGCAACAGACTACATCCATGTTGGTAATTTTATGGATATTATCAAAACTGTTCAAACTGAAGTGTTTTTAAAATATCACCACTTGAGATCATCTTTAGCAGGCTCATTCAATTTTACTTTTGCTGTGGCATGCAAGATGTTTGAAAGCACTCTGCACTCTGTTTTTTTTTTTTATTGTTTTTAATGTCTTAGTCTTGTCTCAGCATTAATAAGGAACAGTGGAGGGCCTTAAGACCTATATTGATTGGATGCACGGACTACTACACATTCAGGGAATCTGCTTTTTCAGGTGTTGGCAGCAGAAAGAATGAGTGCTGCAGAAGGCAAAAAATTGAAAGCCTTATGGAGTTGAATCAACAGATAATGTCACCCATTCTCTCTTGCTCATTCACTGTTAAACATATTTGCAAACACATGCAAATTGGTGATATTTCTTTCATTCAGTTTGTGAAGGCAGCAGCTAATTGCAAAATTAGTGACTGCTTCATCAGTATAAGCCACAATCTTTGTACTGAAGGAAAGCTTACTACGGCAATTCAGAGGGGGATTTGTTGAGATCAGTTTGCTTTGACAAGACATCAAAATTGAGAAATGATGAAAGATAAATTTCCATTAGCAAAAAGTGGTTATACTCTCTAAAACAGTCATTAAGGCTACTATTTGCTCAAATTGAAGGGGATTATTTGGTTCTTTAACACCGCTGCAAATACAATTCAAATCCAAGCTAAAACAAGTTTGTTAAACTAAAGGAGAGGCAGTGATTACAAAAACTTTGGAGGAGAGAAGGAAATAAAAACAATGCTTGGAAGAAAACAAGTTATCAACGTGAATATGGTCATAAACTCGTGTGTCATTTATGCTTAAGTGCATGAGAAGTTCAGTGAACAATTTCAAATTCAGTTACACAGCCATAACTCTCCAGCTGGCCTGTCATATTGTTACATGATGGTCTAATACTGTTTATTCATCATTGCTCCCGCAGAAGTCCATCAAACCATTCATCCATTCATTTCCCACCAGTTATTCTGATTCAGGCTGCAGTGCCGACAAAGTAATCAGTTATCAAAACATTATTTTCTCCAGTGATGTCCTTTAGCTCATCTTAAGGTATACCAACGGGTTTCCCAGGCCAGATGGGATTTCTTATCCCTCCATGGTCTTCTAGGTCTGCTCCAGGGTCTTCAGTTGGATGTGTCTAGAATACTTATACGATTCCTGAATTACCTCAACTGACTGCTTTCAATGCAGAAGAGCATTGCTCTTTCTTGATATCTCAGCCCCTTCACTTTGATCCCGAAGAGTTTTTCTGAAGTTCAGCTACTTCTTCAGCACACAGTGATGGAAGTCAACGTAATCTACCTATTGATCTTATCCAACCCTCAGCTCAGACCCCAACATTCATAAGTGGGGAAAATAAATCAAAAAATAGAACTGCTGACACCACATAGGGTTTAAGGAGTATAACACCTATAGTACAGTAAACATACTTGGCCTTATAGGCAGGAGAAATAACCTTTGTGCTGTCAACCAATGATCACTCTAATATCAGTGTAAAGAATAAGAGATGGGGAGACAAAACTACGTTGGTTCCTAAGAATCTCCTCTCTCATGCAAGCTTTTTAATCTTGCAATCTTTTAGAGAAGTGCAACCTTGTTATAAAAGATTATGTGTGAGCGTTCCCTCCAACCAGTCCACATAATTCAGATATAGAACATCTCACACAGTCGATGCATATATTCCTTACCATGACACTCAGGTTGGGTGCCGAGCCAGGTCCCATTGGAAAAGCAAGTTCGCTCGGCTGAACCCTTCAGCATATAACCAGGCTCACAGCTGAAGCGGACAACACTGTTGACTGTGAACTCTTCTCCCAGACGGATACCATGTACAGGAACACCTGGATCTCCACACAGTCCGACTGATTCACCTGGAAAAGAGATAATTACAAAAAAATTAACATCTGTGACAAAATGATACTCATTAATTGACATTATAAGCATGCATGAGAGTTGTATTCTCCACATGAAAGATGTTTTTACTCACTCCGACCACTGTCATCTGGCAGGAAACCAATTTCGACTAGCTTCCTTTTTACATGACATTGCGTTAAATCTATTTACTTTACAGGCGGAAAAATGTGACATAGGATGTGATTTGTTTTCATTTGGCAAACATATATACTGGAACTTGTGTCCATATTAAAAATATAAACCCAAATTGTTCCTTGCTGCTGTTTACTGCTCTTATTCGACATTGGACAAGGTGGTTGTCAACATCACTTTTCAGAAAGTCAGGAATATCCATTATTCAGCAGGTGGCCTATTTTGTCATGTTACTAGATGATCACATCGTGTTCATTCATCACTGCTCAAGCAAGTCCATCAAACTATCCATCCATTCATTTCTCACCAGTTCACCAGGTTTAGATTTTAGAGCTAGCTATTTAATCACTAGTCAAATCACCCCCACCCTCATTCACCTCCACTGGCTCCCGATCAAGTCCCGCATTCAACATAAACTCCTCCTACTCACCTACAAATCTCTCCATGGTCTAGCACCACCGTACCTCACCGACCTCCTCCATCCCTACACCCCGTCCCGACAGCTGCGGTCTTCAGCCACAGGCCTGCTACCCACCCCCCACATCAAACTGCGATCTTTTGGTGACAGAGCCTTCAGTGCCTCAGCCCCCCACACCCTCTGGAACTCTCTCCCCGCCGAAATCTGCACTGCTGCATCTCTAGTCATTTTTAAAAACCTCCTCAAACACCACCTGTTCACCAAAGCATTCAGTCTCATCTAACACTCCCCCCCAGCTGATCACCCACTTCCTTTGTCCTTCATTTGTTTGTCTCTTGTTGTCTCCCATTATGCCCCCCCCCCGCCCCACACACACTTTGTAAAGCCTCCTTGGGTTTCATGAAAGGCGCTATATAAATCTAAGTTATTATTATTATTATCACTAGTCCACACATTGTTTTACTCAAGTGATGTCGTCCAGCTCCTCATAAGGAACACCAAGGTGTTCCCAGGACAGATGGGATTTCTAATCCCTCCATGGCCTTAAGGTCTGCTCCAGAATTTCCAGTTGGATGTGTCCAGAATACTTCCACAGTACTTAAAGGAACACATCCTTATATGATTCCTGATTTACCTCAACTGACTGCTTTCAATGCAGAAGAGCAGCTGTCCTATACCAAGCCCTTTCTTGATATTCAAGCTGTTCACTAAGTCCCTGAAGGGTTTCACTCTCTGTCAGCTCAAGGCTACAGGAGAGACTGGAGACCTAAAATAACCGTTAATCTGGGAGCATTAAGAGCACTAAGGGGTCAGCTCCCCCTTCAACTCAATATTGTAGATGCCATATGAATCAACCTATTGATCTCACATTACCTTCAAATTAACAGACCCCAAAACATATCTAGATGTAATGAAAATATCATTAGATCGTACAGTTTGGTAATTCTTTCGAAAAACTAGTGTTCATCAATGTCACTTTAAAATGTCAGCATACTATTTGTTTTCTGCCCGGTTGTCGGTGTGGCCTGATGTGTGCTGTAGGTTGTGAGTTTCTGTCACCGTCTAATTGTGTCTTTGTGACATCTTATGGTATTTTCTTTGTATTTTGGCCATCTAAATGTGCATTTCTTGAAACCATCATTCTGAAACCACATTCCTCAAGTGTATTAGGAATATGAGGGCTCTGAAGCAAATCCCTGTAAGCGGAAAGAGTATGGGGGCCTATATCTTCATAAACCAGTGGAGGGGCAGGCGCCTCCGTTTTTCAGCCTGTTATGAGCGGATTAAAGCAGTTTTATGGAGGACACTCTTTTTGCCCTTGAGGCCTCTGGAGCTGGCAGACAGCTCCATCTTTGTTCCATCTACTTTAATTATTACCTGCTAACAGCTGCCACCCAAACTTTATTTGTCGGCCTTGCATTATGAGGGTGACTGGGTGTTGATAATAATATCAGAAAGCAGATAGCTTCAAAAAGGCTAAGAACGCTGCACCAACAACTACAATGATTGGCTGAACTAAACAGTTATTTTCAGTTGAACCGTTCTAAATCCTCAGTAAATCTGGGTTTCCATACCGGAGCAGTGTGGTGGCGAGCTGCTCCACTGGCCATCCAGCTGGCACATTCTCGTTGTGTTGCCGATGACAGTACGCTGGCCGATGCAGCTGTAGCGGATAACTGAGCCTACTGTCCGACGGTCTCCTGAGATCTGGGCGTAGGGAGGCATGCTTGGGCGGTCACACAGCACCACTGTCCAATCAGAGCACAAGATGAGAGAGGGAGACAAATGAACATGTGAAATCACCCAATGGCTACTAGTACTAGAGAAGGTTTAAACATCCATCAGTAGTTACTTACTGAAAGTAGCCAATTAATCAAAGTGTTAACTGTTGAGTGACGTTGGATTTGTACTTTTTTTTTTACTTCTCAGCTAATTGGTAGACCTAGTTCCATCCGAATGCTTCATTACTTTTTCACACTGAGCCTGGTTAGATTTTAAAAGCAAAATCAGATTTCCTACTTTGAATGGAAGCAAACCAAGAAGTGCTGCTAAATGGTTAAGTTGGTGAAAAGATTAACCACTTAAGGATCATCATTTATGTCATTGTGATGGGGAAAGGGCTTAACATTTGCATTTTCTCTTTCCTAAATATGGATAATTTCCTACTTTTCTTAATTCGACATATTTTTTCTTGTTAGTCTTTCAGCCTTAGAATGTTAGTTGAATTAAAGCAGTTTTAATCATGCAGCAGCAATTACCCCCGAGCCCATGCGGTACTCACACAGACACTTTGGCAGGGAGCGATCCCAGGTACCGTCCCCCTGACAAGAGATGGAGCTGGTTCCCAGCAGGTAGTAGCCCGGGTTACAGCTGTACGACACAGTTGTCTGGAAGCTGTAGCGATGCGGCCCACTGGGCAGTATCTGCCTAATGCTGTTGTCTACATGGCCTGGCTCTGTGCAGTTCACAACTGGAGAAATAGATGACGACAGCACAGGATTAGGAGACAAAGAAACAAGGACATTTTGTGTTTTAAGTAAAGGGTCAATTGAACACATATTTTTAAACTTGAATTTCTCAATTATTGTGAGAATTGTTTTATTTGATATGGTATGAAATGATATTCAAAACTGCCCACATTATATTTACGTTTTTTTTTCTTTCATTATGAAAATAAAGGGTATAATTTCATACAGACATGAGACTCTCTCTTACACACTGAGAACATGAAAATTAGTTTTTGTTTCTACTCTCTCTGTCTTATCGCTTCACAATCCACATGTTCCAGCCATCCAGAGTTTATCCATCTATCCACCCCAATCCAAATGAAGTAGGAGGCGGACTCCGGAAATAAACATTTGCTTCATTAGAGCCAGTCTCCTGCTGGCCGCTGTGGTGCAGAGATGGTGATAGATGGGGAGCTCACAGGAGAAGAGGCACCATGTCAGTTAAGCAGCAGATGGAGGGAGTTAGGGAAGGGGAGAATGAGGGATGAGTGAGGAACGAGGGACGGCGAGGGGGGGTGCTGTACAGAGTTAGAGAGGAAGAAGCCCTGATGGTGCAGAATATATTAAAATTCATGACAGAATGTCAGGCTACGAATGTAACCAGCAGAGATCCATCTTGAGTGTCTCAGATACAAGACACCTTACACTGCCTCAACAGAGTCGGAGAACAGTGAGTAACACTTGCATTCTATTATGTTCTGTGAACCACAACTAAATGTGTACTATGATGCCAAAACTGCAATGGCTTCTAAAACACTGTGTGGGAGTGCCCATGCAGCCTTAATGCCTCAGTTTGCCTTGCCAGTCTTGCCCGATGATCATGCCTTTACCACTGCCAAAATGAACCCATTGTATGCTAATGCACGTAAAAGCTTTCTCATTTCCATGCTCCCAAGCTGGCCAGCACATCTAAATCATCCCCAAAATACCTATTATAATGTATTTCTTCCAGTGGAGCCCTGACCTGTGGTGCCATCATTTACAACTTACCGCATAATAACACTACAAAGCGCATTTGAATCATTGGAGCCGCTTCAGTGCAAGACTTTCCAAGCTTGGAATTCAGCTTTGAAAAGAATGTGCTCGGGCAACGAGGGGCTCAAAAGTGATCCAGCAGTCATCTAAAACGTTCGACCTCCTGGTACATTTTTTTGTGTGCTGCCCAGTGGGCAGCGAGAGAGGAAGCACAAGGATGAAAGAAAAAAAAAAAAAAAAAAAGAATAAACGTGAAAGGGGAAGAAGGGCCGAGGTAATTCATCTCTGTTCCACTCAAAAGTGTGGACCATGGTCGACCTATCCTCCTACTGGACTACTGCCAAGTTACAGCACAGTAAGTGGTGTGTCTGAGTGTGTTTTTTTTCTACTACCGTGTGGCTCTTGCTTTTTATTGCTGAACAACAAATAAACACACGAGTCATCCAAAGAAGGCGGTGTTGTGGCTCCGTGTCTGTGACTCAAAGTGGTGTTGATTAGAGAGGGATAGGAGACTGGCCAGGCTGACAGTGCTTTCCTGCTCGCCGCATTATTGATGGAAGCAACACAGTCTTAGTTAAACTGGACTGGGGAAATCGTTACCTTTGTCCTACTCAACCCCCTCTGTTTTCTATGCCTTTTGCATCCATCCACTACTCTCTTTCCCTCTAAAAAAAGAAAAAGCAGATTATTTGGCTTAGCCAAGGCTAAGGTGAGATGGATGAAGCGGATGTCATCCCAGCACTTCTAGCTTTCCACTCAGGGGAGGAAGTACATGGCAGACAGGAGAGCGTGCCTCACCAAAGATGTCTCGAATGCTGTAATTAAGGTGATAAATCTGATTGACAAAAAGACCCCTAAGCTACTTATGTCTCCACATCATCAGTGAGGATAATGTGCGATCCAAACAGACGCCCACATCCACACACACACAAACACACAGAGTCTCACACAAAATACATCTCACAGTCAGCATCTGCGTGGAAACAAGGCCAATGCTAATATGATGTCACTACTAGAGCGGAGAGATTTAAGGCGTATGTCTGGGAGAAAATCTTTCCTGCTTATGCATGAAGCAGTCAAATACTCTTTTCTCTTATTTAAAAAACTTTAAATTTAAATTTAAAAAAAGAAGGATTCCTGTGAGCCTCTCATCCCTTCATAAATGTCTAAAAAAAAAAAGGCAAAAATCCTTTCTCACCTCATTTCAAATAAACTCACCAGTCAATCAGTCACTGGTCCTGTCATTGCCTTGTCATATTCAAGGCTTGACCCTGCCAGCACCCTTTCAGTGCCTGTCACAGGGCCCTCAGTTAGTGTGGACTCAGAGACAAGACGTGGGTGCTGAGATATATTGCTGGTCGCAAAAAAAACTCTTCCAAATCAAAAGTCCCTGCCTCGCTCGTTCATAACAGAACAGGGTACTTCTTATTCAGAGCAAAACACAGGGTATGGGTCTCCAAGGGCTGCTGTCTTTCATACCAGCTCAAGGATCCTGTGATTGTTTTTGGCTGTCTCTGAACGGTTATTAACTAAGTTTGTTTCTCTTGACAGACAGGTGGGCCTTAGGGTGTAACAGAGGTAGCTATGCTGACAGGAAATAACATCAAATGTAAATATTATCTTAAACCTCCAATGACAATGTGGATGAGAACGTGGTAATTAAATAATCGAGGCCTCTCTTTTGGTTTTTCATTCCAATTTCCTTTAATACACAGCATTTAAACTCTTTCCCCCTCCGGGTGTCTCTGCGCTGTCTCTATGATTGGGGTCATCGCTGGTCATAGAAGATATGAACTTGCACATTACAATAGGTAATTTAATACCTACCCACACAAACGGATGAGAACACAAGAAAGAGAGAGCCATACACCTGCAGGCATAAATGAGGAATTAAGGACACATTTTGACAATGTCCTCAATTTGGGCATGAGGGATACACAACGCTGTATGCCAATGGCTTATTTAGCAAGAAAATATTCACAAGGCATGATGAATATATTCCATTGTGAGAGCTGCTATGCTACACATAGACATTGCTTATGTAGCTGTACATGTGCATATATATATATATCATTTGAACATTGTCTATAGTTTAGTTTACCTATAACCAACCCAACCCGTTGTTCATATCCCTCTACTGGTTCCCAGTTACTGCTAACATCAAATTTTGAAACCTTATTGCTCGCTTACAAAACAGCAACAACAACAACTGCTCGTCCTTACCTAAACTCTCTCATCCAGGTCTACACTCACTCCAGCCCACTACACTCTGCCAGTGAAGGGCGTCTGGGTCCAACCTTAACAACAGGGCCCTAAGTCTTTAGCTACACTCTTCTCCTCTCTCACCCCCTGGTAGGGGAACAAAACGACCATTCGATCCACTGCATCCCTTGAAGAAAACACCTACGCACTTGATGATATTGAGGATGATGATGGTGGTTTTTGATGATATTTGGAATGGTTTTGATGCTGATGAGAACTCTCAAGAACAGCTGCATATGTTGTGCTCTGCCTCTGTGAACTGCCTGTCAACACCTGTGTCTGATCAGACTTAAAGCTGTTGGTTTGCACTTACTGACATTGTTGTTTCCTTCTCTCTAGATCCATACTTGTGTTGTACTTACTCTCTGATGTTCGTGGCTTTGAACAAAAGTGCCTGCTGAATTAATTGTATAAATGTTTTTGCATATACAGTACATACAGGTTTAATGATATAAGAGGTGTAAGTAGATGATTGTTTGATAAAATGTTCTATTTGTGCAGTCTCTTTTTGCTCAGATGACAAATTGTTTTTTTTTAAATATTTAAGTGCATAAGGATCCAGCAGCAGCCGTTAAAAGGTGCATACCTCCTATCTTTCCTGGCTCTTTGCAATCATCCTATTTGTAGGCATACAGTTCATGATGCAATGACTACTAAGCCTTGGAATCTACTTGTTACTTACTTTTACACCTTGGGAGGGCGTTGCTCCATTGCCCATTGGACTGGCAGGTTGATTTCACAGCTCCCTGAAGAACGTATCCGGTATTGCAGACAAAGCGCACGAGGTCGTTTAAGTTAAACTGAGTTCCTTGGGTCAAACCGAAGGTGGGGTTTCCAGGGTGACCACATGTGATAGCTGAAAAGACAAAGAAGAAATAAAGTCACAGTTACATACATATGCAGAGCAGTAAGATTAAAGGTTAAGATTAAACACACCTGAGTAAACAGATTCTGATTCTGATAAACAACACCTAGATTGGTGGAGTAAAAGTCAAAACAGAACTAGTGTAGAAAAACACAGAGCTGAATGTCAATCATGATAAATGATGCTAACTCTGAAACTTGTTGTGTCTAAGCTGCTCCGACTTCATGCACAACTTGTGTCCTCTTTCCTCAGGTAAAACATCCTTGTAAAAAGTCTAGTATTATAGAGTACAACACAAAGTAGTCTGGTAATATCAGCCCTTAACTAGCATGATAAGAGAAAATCTTACCAAACACAATACACTAATAGATTTCATTATGACAAACTTTTCTCCATAGTCACTTACGGACACAGACTGGAGTGCGTCCTGACCAGCGATGATCTTGTTCACAGATCCGCACAGAAACCCCAATGAGACGAAATCCTGGGTTGCACTGATACACAACGCTGCCTCGATAATTATAATTCTCTCCAATGATCTGTCCATTCACTATTGGCTCTGGGGTGCCACAATGGCCAGCTATGAAAGATGGGAAAATGAAAGGATTAAGGACAGACCAAAGTGTTCTGAATTACTTTAAAGATCACTCTATAACTATATTATTTATTATTGGCTGGCTGCTGAAGATCTCACCTAAACATTGGACCTGTGTTCCGCTCCAGAGTCCGTTGGACATACACTCTCTTACCCGAGAGCCCACCAAGGTATATCCTGTGTTGCAAGAAAAAATGGCAGTGGCTCCATACACAGTCAGAGTTCCGATCTTGTTTCCGTTTGGTGGAGTCCCAAGATCCCCACAGGAGATGACTGAAACGACAAATGTATCAATTACTAATATGGTAAAAAAACATAACCAACAATACAAAACACGTTCTGTTTGAAAAGTTAAGATGTAAATATGTTTAAAAAGATTTGTGGATGCTTTGTTTTGTTATTTCTTACGATACAGTTTGAATTTAAAAAAGAAAAAAGTATGCTCTTTGTCTCATACAGATGTTTTTTTTTTAATATTGTTTGAAGCTCATCATGACACATCATCTTCATGTTCAGGTAATGTAGGAACATTAGGGACATGCAGTTTTCACTTACTCTCACAGGCCGGGCTTGGATCTGGATAGTTCCAGGTGCTGTTTGCCTGGCAGCGAATGACCCTTTGACCCCGGTAGTAATATCCAGGGTCACATATAAGCATCAGTATAGCGTCATACTGGTTTTGAGTCCCATAGATCAACCTCCATCTCCCATGCTCCACCGCAGAGTGACCAATGTCAGGGCAGGTCACCGCTAGAGGGTGAAAGGATTTACACTGATTATTAACTCAAATCTGTAATTGAGATTGTCACTAGTTTAATCTCAAAGCTGATAGGAACATTTGAAACACAAGATGGGTTTTCAAAACTTTAAATTTGTCAGCTTAAAGAGAGTGTTCCCTTGATATTGCTGTATTTAAATGTAATAGAGATACTTACGAATACATCTGGGCGGGGCCTCAATGGGACTCCACCTTCCAGATTCCTGACAGATGACTGAGGTGGTGACAGGTCCAGAGAGACGAAATCCTGGGTTACACCTGTATGTAGCTCGGGCTCCTAAAGAGAAGTCCTGGCCCACGATACTGCCATTCACAGGAGGCACTGGCATTCCACAGGACATGACTAGAAGGGAGCGAGAGATTAGGCAGGAAAGTGAGCAAAAATAAATGTAGTTTAGTCAAATGAAAGCTCAGATTGCAAACTATATTTTATTAATCATCTTAGTTTGTATGCAGAGTGCTAAGCTAACAATGGGCTTCCTGTACAAACACACTCCGAGAGGAGGTATTGATGTGTGGTAAACATTAGCTTGGGCTGCCATCTGCTCAATAGTAAACAATCAAGTCCAGAGAGAACACATGCAATTCATGGGAAGAGCCCACCTGGTGCAGACTTGACCAGATACTCAGTGATTACCTTGCTGCTCTCTGGTTTGAAATGATCTGCTGATACGATTTTATAAATGAGGTTCATAAATATTGTAGACTCCACAAGAGTTTTTAGATTTTAAAATCTTCATTTTATATACGCAAAACACATTAAAGATTACACAACAGCATCACAGTTTTGTTAAAAGAAAAAATTGATTTTGAGCGAATTTCACATAAACTGTTTTCACTTCAAATACATTATTCTTGCCCCAATGGCTCCTGCTTTATTTATACTATCTATTTTGTGTTTTTAAGAATAAAACTGTAAACTGTTAGTTAGGTCAGTCTTTTTTTAAAGCGTGTGAATACTATACTTGT
The DNA here is from genome assembly GCF_963930695.1 of Labrus bergylta. NCBI lineage: Eukaryota > Metazoa > Chordata > Actinopteri > Labriformes > Labridae > Labrus > Labrus bergylta. Next base: position 15,107,343 of record NC_089213.1, on the reverse strand, counting down.
TTCCAGCAGTAAAAAAAAAGAGCACAGAGAAAGGCAGAAATAACTGTGACTACAACCCAAAAGAGCGACATATCAAACAATTCAGCTTGTGTGAGCCAAATATCATTAATCTGACGCAGTGTGAACTTCAAAGCAGTTCTGAGGCAAGGTAAAGTGAGCTTCCTTGAAGCATGCCTAAGGCTGAGGGGCTGCTAGTGATGTCACACTGTCAGTTGAAAACGTACTTTGATCCAGGCAAATGGATTCAGTGATAGTTTTTTTTTTCTTAAATCCACTTAAATCAGAATGACTACACTTACAAAATACATTTGCAACAAAAATGTCGTCTTTAACTCATTTTAAAAATATTTATTTCACAGTCTGAGGTTCATTTCATCACTGAAAAGTGGGACTGATTGAGAATTATAATATTAAGTAACTTAGCAAAATCATTTTAAGTGTAAGTTGCATTAGCAATATAAAATGAGCCAAGACTCAGACTCAAGCCTGAGTCTTGCTCTGTACAAGGCTGATTGTACAGGGCAAGACTGTCTCACTCAAACAATACGACAAACATGACAATCTAGTCTATCAGATGTCAATCTGTTTTTCTCATTGATTTAAAAACAATATTTTTCCTCATAACTTGATGCAATTTTTGGACCCTCACCTTGGCAAAGAGGCACTGGTGCATTCCACTGGTAGATCCCCTGTGCAGTTCTGGTGCAGGTGGCACTGCTCTGTCCGATGAGCCTGAAGCCCTGGTCACAGTTGAAACGGAGGGTGCTGCCAAGTTTAGTCCCAGTCAGACTGTGCACCGTGCCATTTATAGGGTTACTTGGTGGGCTGCAGTAGGCCGCTTTGACAAAACAACACAAATAGGTTAATATTTGAAGAAGCTTTCGGATTAAATTGTGTGCAACAACCATAAAAACACAGTAATGATGCAAGTTGTTGTGGAGGAGGTGAAGGATTAATATGCCTTCAAAAAGCACAGAACCCAAGGTCGCTTTTGCATCCGTCTTCTCTGCCTGGCCTGGTAAAAGAGGGTATTTATTAATTCAAGCGCCACTGTGCAATCTCTTTAAAGCAAAAGCTGAAGACTAGAGACAAGGGAAACTGATTAGAGGAAACTTGTGTTTGCCACACAGCGTAACAGGAGTTTGCCAGCCGCAGCAGAGGACGATCATAAAAGTGACGGATACATGATAACAGACACATAGTATCTGTTTTTGTTTGTTGGCTAAATTAGATGCTGCAATCATCATTTGTCATCCCAAATGGTGCCAGCAACAGGTCTATGGATTCTGAAGAATGGAGTGCTTTGAATCCAAAAACAACTTGTAACTTCATACTTAAGAGAAAAAAAAAGGTTACACATTGTAAAAATAAATCCCCACAAAGTTATTGTGATGCAGCAGAACATGACTATGTGACCCAAACAGGGCTCGTTGTGGGGAGAGTTCAGGATGAAGTGGACCATGGACACAAAACAGCGTATTATCCATTACACTTAATCACTATGACCACTTTACGGCTCCATAAAAATGCTAATTCTGATTCTAACCGCTCACACGTGGCTGTATAAATGTGTAAATGGCCTCTCTTTGAAGTTGGTGGTGATTTTTAGCACCATGCAATCAGATAAAACTCTCATACAGTATAAAAAACTTAAAGCCATGTGAGCAGAGGGATCTTTATTCAGCATTTGTTAGAAGATGCTATCTCACACAAAATGTTCTAATCGGATAAAGAATGTGAGACTCTAAATGATCTGAAGAGACTGTAGATGAAAAAAACTATATATGTGGAATATGACATTACCGTCTCCAGAGAAACAATGTGATGTTTCTCAGGTGAGCCACAGAAGTTGTTACAACATCCTTTGATAATTTATGAATGGGCTCATTCAGCTATGACTTCCTCAAATTCATCAATCGAGGATGAATTATATTTAATGTCTGCCTTGATGCCTACATTGATAGGAATAGACTATACAAAATAAATATTGTAAAGATCCAATGATATCTATTTTGCAGAATGAGCAACTTTCCTCCTTCTGCCAGTTACAGTGACTGACTGCTACAAGAGCAATTTTTTCATACCCTTTGTGTCTAACTTATTGGCCCCTCTTTCTCGGTTCCTTGCTCCAACTGTCTCTCTGACTCTTACTGTATACAGCATGCATACAGCATTTCACTCCAAAAAGCCCTGCAGTTCACAAGAATCCGATCTACACTGGCATGTGACCACATCAGTTTCAATGATATAAAGGAGAGACAGAGAGAAGGAGGGAAGATTATGATACAGACAGAGAGCACTGCATAAGAGAACTGTAAGGGAGATAGTGACAGAATAGTTTAATAGAAAGTTTATTGAATTCTTGGAAAAGGTGATAGAGATGGACAAAAGCAAAGCTAATTGAATGAGGATCTACCAGAGAAGATGAAATAAAGTTGGTGACGATTGAAGACTCAAGGAGACATCATATGGATTGGTGAAGAACAAAAACACTGAATCTTCATGTGCCATCTGTTTCTACTCCCCACCAAGGTGCTACAGAAGTCACGTCTTGACTATGACAACTTGTGGGTCCTCAGCCATTATTTAGTCGTTTTGTCACTTTGCCTGCTTTAGCGAAATCACTCATGGCTAACAAAATATATGTATAAAAGAGGCAAGGGGAGAAAAAAAGAGAAACAACAGAACATCCGGTTGGGGAGACAGAGCTCCACAGAGAGGAGGGAGCTGATTAGTCAATCTGGCTGAGTGGTGTTGATACAAAACGGAGGGAGCCTTTTAAATATTTGAACACCCATAATTCACAGCGAGCTACGCTGCTGTTGTATACCAACTGATCCTTTATGGTAGCCAGCAGATACAACTGCAGCATTATAAGCCATACAAGAAGCAGCTTTAACTAATTCCCAGGCTGCTTGAGAACAACAAGGATTGCTGCACATGCCTGCCGCCCCCGCTAGGTTGTCATGGAGATGGGTCATATTTCAAGATGTTTCAGCTGCAGTTGGTTGCAATAATCTTGTTGACACAGTTAACCTAAGGAACCTCTGATGTGGTCGAACATACAAGAATGTCCTGAAGTAGCACAGTCGTACAACAATTTCCTTTTTGGAAATCAATTCTAAACGCACCACTGAAACCACATTTTATACAAAAAAAAAAAAAGAAAAAAAAAGACTTCATGCTAGTGTTTGCCTTTTCTCGACTCACCTGAGTAGCGGATGCGAAAACCCTTGTGGCTGGTTGTGTGGTCGAAGGACCAGTGCAGGTAGACTTTGTTACTGGAGCTGGTGATGCTCAGTGGGCTGGAATAGTTTCCACTCAGGGTAATCAGGAGAGGACTCTGTCTAGATGGGCCTGGGTTAGGAGAGGAAATTAAATCATTACAAGTAATACATTTCTGAAAGCCTGATAACTCTGCTGAAAAGAATAAGAGCTCCAATACTTTCCTGTAAGCACATTTTGGTCTTAAAAATAATGCATTCTGTTCCATAATGTAATCCCTTCAATTTGAAGAGCATTTCCCTTGCAAATGTAAAGTCATTGAACAGAGAATATGATTAATACAAATTCACATTTTCGAGAGATTTCATAATTTCAAAGTCTGAATTTTGATAGGAATACATTTTTCCCTACTCAAGGCTTGATAGAGATTGTGCATTTTTAAGACTTGTCGAAATAATCAAACTGAGTTGAGTTCTTCATTTAAAAAAATAGATCTCTTTCCATAATTGACTTGACAGGCTAACAGTTAGCACATTTCTTCCGCTCCAGCCTGAACACCGAAAAAAGCACATATCAGGAACACTGCTTTACAACTTATTTTTCTCACAGCCACCTGGCAGAGTTGATGATTGTACCTCTGACAGGACAGGCTTTCACTTTGAAAAAGTGGCTGGGTATGACTTTCTTTTATTGGTTCACCTGAAATTTAGTTTTTGGTCAAAGATGAGAGGAGGGTTTCATGCTTGGGTCCAGAGAATACCAAATATTCCATATGGTGGACATCACATACGCATATGCATAAGGAAATTCTATCAAACTCTAAGGAATGGTCAAAAGAATAATTAAGATGCTGATACTTAACACAATTGTTAGTATAACAATTAGCTTTCTCAGCAAAAATAGAGATACTCACCGTCAAAGATCTCAAGCTCGTCGAACTGACGGCTGGTCTGGAAGTGTTCAATCGTGAATGTGATGTTGTAGCCAGGTTCTATTTTTACCACCCAGGAGCAGGACTCGAAATGGGGGAAACCATTGCCAGGTGACTGACTCATGATAACACCTGTGGAGGCGGTCAGTATCTCATTCATGGGACAAGTCACTGTTGAGAGAAACAAAAGAGATGATCAATTCAATTAATCTGAATGCAGGGGAAATTGGTTTGTTTTGTATTGCCTTTCTTTGCTGCATCATAATTGCACCTAGGTTGTAATGGTTTGTGCTTTCTAGTAAATTAAATTTCCCTTGAAGCGCAAATTGGATTGGTTAGATTCACATTGTTGTTGGAGGACGACTCAATGTGACTAAAAGCATAAGCTCATTTAAATGTCAGCCTGCTGCTGATGCTGTTGAAAGGGAAAAAAGCTGTCCAGGCTAAGACATTTCAGGACCTGCTTTTACATTCTATATCACTAATGACTTGCATGAGCTTATTCCCTGTGCATTGCCCACTGTCAGTATGCAACACATGTGATGCTAACTTGGCGGGAGATTCTCACATCAGCCTTTAAAACCTATTACTAAGACACATTCGGGCGGACCACATCCATCCGCTCATCTCTCCTCTCCCCCTCCCTTCGTATTCTTGTGGGATATTGCCTTGACATGTCTGACATTTTCGAGTGCTTTCAGTCGTTATTATCAGACGTTGCATGGCACTCCTGTCTGTTGCATTTTTTGTTGCGAGGCTGTGAAGCAAACCTCTTAATCTGCCAGAGCTGACTGCATACACAGAGGATTCCCAGAGAAAATAAATAAATAAAACAAGCCGCGACATAAAAGGACGTTATTCCTGCGGCAAATACACAATACATCTGCTGCACAGTTTCTCTTGGTATTGTTTTAGCTGCTCACCTAATGTGGCTGAGGGCAGAGCAGGTAGAGTGTGAAATAACTTTCCACTGCAGAGCAAGATAGACACTTTTTTCCCCCTCTTGCTTGTGATTGCTTTTTCTCGGCTAAGTCAAGAACTAGAAACACATTCTCAGTTGTGAAATCAACTGTTTTTTGCTTTATATAATTGCTTTCTATATAACAAACAAATCCTTAGGGCCTATTTTGGCTTACATAATACTACAAACTTTGTCAACACTGTAGACTCGCTGAAACTCACCCAAGGAGTATGATGACTTTTATTATTAACAAATTACCATTCAAACTAGTAAAAATACCTTTTTCTTTATTTTATGCGAGTGAGGAGCTTACTAACAATCAAAGAAAGATTAGATAACACATCATGAGATGCAACAAAATATAGATTGTAAATCCTTCAAAGTAAAAGTTATACTTTTAATGTGCATATTTTTGTGTCTGACTATTAGTCATCCAAGTGTGGCAGAACATTTTGCAGTGGGTGTAAATGCACATGTTGTGTGCTGCAAATTGAATAACCAAGCCTGTTGTGCCTCAGGGTACGGCAGCAGGACTTGGCACTAGCAGGTCCTTCATTACAGTGGTGAAATACTGAATGCTCCAAATCACATTCTAGCAGCGTCTCCTTGGTGGGATGATGTGTGTATTTGGGTAGGTACTTGTTTTTGTGTATATAGATAGGCCACGTGTTTTTTTTGCACTTTTCGCTCTTGGCTTGTTCAACCTCCTCTCCGTGTGTTTGTGGAAGGAGAGATTATTCAATACGCGTAAAAAAAAAGGAGATGGCAGACAGCCTGGGTTGAACAGCATTTGCAAATAATTATTTCCATTTGATTTACTATTCCTGGTGTATCAACTGGGTGGATTTTTTGCCTCATTAAATCTCAGTACATGTCGGGAAAGCTATCACTCACAGACATGCAATCTACCTTTTTGACAACTTTTTGAAGTTCATTTGAGTCGCATTTGTTTTTGTGAATAGTTTCAAATCAACGTCAAATCAAACCCATAATATCTACTAAAGTTCCTTACTATGCGTATAATTGTATTTTGAGGCTTTTAATGCCTTAGATAAAAAGTTGACAGCAGAGAGATCACTGGCCAAGGTGATCAAGATGGAGTGTGGAAACAGGTTCAGATGTGGAATTCCCCCCCCAAAAATTGCAAATATAACTTAATGTATACATTTTCAAATCTTCAACTCAAGCCCTTGTTACATTACTGATTGTAAGTCAACATCAAAATGGGGATTTAAGTGTGGCTGTTCAGCACTGGTGGTGAGCAAGAAGATGTCAGGAGGCAGAAATAGATGCAAAATAAGGTGGTTGATTTATTAACCAAAAATCGTACAAAATAGCAAAGACAAAAGTCCTGGGTAATCTAATAAAACAACTAGATTAAATAAACTGAAAGAAAACACAGCCTCACAGCATGCTGCCACCAACAAACAGTTCCCCCCAGACTCTGGCTGAGTCTACCCAACTGAAGGCCTCACTCTGTCCAATTAGGCTCTGGTGATTACACTCAGCTTAATCACTCTGCACGCTGCAGTCAGTGTAGGGAAGGTGGAGGCAGGTGAAAGGTATGGGATAACCTTTTCACAGCCCTTTTAATGCAACATGTCACATTCACACACTGATGCTATGTGGATGCCCATCAGTATCAACTGACCCCATACAAACACATTCAAACAAAGCTGGCTTTGCCATCAGGTGCGATTTTGGATCAGTGTCTTGCCAAAGGACACTTCAACATGTGGATTGCAGGAGCTGGGAACAAACTGCCAACCTAAACCAAAATTAAAAAGACATAAAAGAAAAAGAAAAACAACCTGATTACAAAAGAATGGCAAACAGCTTGAAAGACATCCACCGCTTCCACTAAGCCACAGCTGGCCCAAATTGTGCCTTGCCTGAATATACCATGAACTAGAGTGGCAGGGTAACAAAGGTATAATTCTGTCTCAAACATTTAAGTGAACAATTGTTGAAGAACATCAATAGTATTTCTGCAGAACGTGCAGTGGATCTGACAGTCATGTTGCATTGTGGGAATAAGAAATGTACTGCTTCTTTTGGTGTATAACTTTAGAAGCTGAAGTGACACTAATCTATTTTATCCCCAAATCAAAGAAGGCATTGACAAAGTCTGGGAAATCATTTCAAACCTGAAGCACCTCGTGGATGTGAGTCAAAAGGACTAAATCCATCACTGATAGTGAAACTGATTGCGCCTGAAAGTGGCATATAAAATCTAAGAGTGAAGTTGATTAACCAATCAATTATCTGAGAATGCGATGTGTTTGTCAGTGACCTTTCAGAAGGCTCCAAAGTGTCTTCAAAACTGCTTTCAGCTTGTCGAGGAGTCGATGGGAAAAAGACAGGCAGGTGTTGTTATCTACAAACTGCTACTTTTTAAAAGTAATCCTTTTAAATGAAGCATCACTCTCTTCGGCTGTAAACAAAAGGGTATTAGGGGACAAATCTGAGAGCTTGAAAAAGGCTGCCTCGACCCACAAGGTGAGATGAACGCCGATAGGCCTGAAAATGAAATTTCACTTTAATGAGGCACGGAATAAAATAAACTGATAGCAGGATTGGCAATCTGCGAGACAGCCCTTCTGTTTGTGATAAATTGTTCATGGTATGAAATAGCTTCCTTATTAAAAATGTGGTGGCAGACAAGCACAGATGCACACGCATCTGCATCCATTCACATACATTTGTGCACAAGATTATCAAAGTATGGACACACTGGTGCATAAATCTGAATGTACTTTATGCTGCTGCAGTGGAGATGGCTTTACTCAAATTGGTATTTAATTAGCATAAACTGAGGAGAGATAACAAGCTGATTGGAGGGGATGGGCCACAACATAAGCATTAGCTATGATCTTACAACACCGAGAAGTGAGGGAAGACAGTAAAGATGTGGAAAAAGAAGAAGGGGTAAGCCATTGTGTTGGGTTTAAATTAAAAGGCTGGGGCAAAAAATAATAATCTAGTGAACAAATGGGGTTATACTGAGAGGCAAGGGAGGCGAAGGAGCTGAGTGGGATGAAGACAACTAGCTGGATAGGATACTAATGTAATGGGTGATTATGCAGGTTTAGACAGACTTTTGTCTGGGGGATAAACACAGGGATTTTGGATCATAAGAGCGCATTGTTTATCAGTAATGAATTAAAGTAACACTTTGTACCGGTGCTGTGGCTTTGTGTGTGTGATGTAGGGACTCCCTGTGGTCTCAGCAGACAGCAGATGAAGTTAAGGGCCAACAGAACATAGTTTAATCAAATAGCAGGCAAATCAAATACTCTGCAAATCAATTGGTTGATCCAATGGCAGGAAATACAAGAGAGGAGAAACATTTGCCATGTCAGTGTTGGGAGATAGTCAAAGTCAAAGGAAGACAGATTTGTGTGGAAATAGACCTGTGAGTGAGTGTGTGAAAGAACACTGCAGTGTGCTGTTGTGTTTTGAGCCAGCTTCAGAGGCGGACAAAAAAAAGAAAAGAGAATTGGGGATAAAGGGTACATATGTTACGTAACAACAGAAGTCTAACGCTTGGGAATCAGGGGAGGGAAGCGGCAGGTGAGGGAGGAGGGAGTACAAACGGAGGGAATGCAGAGGATGAGAGAGGATATTGGCGCCGAGGGGCAAGCAACACAGCCGAACAGGCTGGAGGCTCCAGTGCTGCTCTCTGAGAGAATATCACAATGACAACATTCACTGCTGTGCAACCCAGACACACCAGTGTGTATGTGTATACTGTATAGGTACAAGGATGCGATTGAGTGCCTTTTTTTGGGGGGGGGGGAAGGGGCAGCTAGAAGTTCAGCGAGGGTTGTGCTCGTCAGACGTGGTGATTTGATAGGCGCAGCTGCAGCTGGCATGTCCCCTGCATTCTAATGAGCTGTGCACTTCTTCTCTTCACCGCTGCCCTCCAACTATATCTCCTCCTGCCTCTAATTCTTGCCTCACTTTTTAACTCATGTCCTCCATTCACTTACTTGCAATTCTTCTGCTCATTTAAGAGTCTCTCCTCCATATTTTACAGAAAAGACCCCCCACCCCCTTCCCTTTTTCTCACTTGAATTTTCTCACTGGGTGTCCTTGGTACTTTCATCCAAGTCTTAGTTATTACCCTATACATAGCTTCTCTTCCCCATTTATTGCCCTCCTTTTTTATTTTTGCCAAAGTCTTTCATCTCCTTCTGTTTGTACCTCATGCTGAGAACATTTTTTACATGTTTTTTTCTATTTAGCACTCAAAAAAGAACAAATCTTCCACAGACTCAAAGTTTGGCACAAAGAAACAATGACAAAGCAAACTAGAGGGAAAAAAAGAACCAAAAGAAGCACCAAAAGAAGTATGAAATATATCCATCTGTCCGATATTTTAGTAGAGTAGAAGAGGGAACCCTCGATGAACCCAGTCTCATGGCCTTAGGAAATGTATTGCACACAACATACAGTATAATAATGTGTTGGGAACACTGCAGTCAGTTATTCCTATGGGAGGATGATATCTCAGCATGTAGAGAGCTGCACTCGCCACCCTCTGTCTCAAGGGAACAAAGTATTCTCCTCAGAGATAGAAAGTGCTTGCAAACTCATATGTGGCTACAGATTCATAACCACAGGCAGAAAGACACCCACATGGTGCTGAAATAAAGCAGAACTTAAGCTAGTGCAAGAGGCCATGAAAAGAGGAAAATACTATATGCTTCCTCTAAACCTGCCAGGAATAAATAGCAGGACACACTTGGCAGAGGAAGCAGTGTTTCACCTGAGTATCAATTTATTGTAAAACATTGCGACTTACCAGGACCCTGTTAAAATGAGATGATGCATCTCAAGGGGCTATTTAAAAAAAAAAAAAAAATGTATCCAGTATTTAATATCAATGTGCTTAGGTATGAAGTAGCTACATTTTTTTTTGTAAATGTTGAGGTTGTCATTGATCCATATTCTCATTTGCAACACAAGAGATCAATAAACTATTTGTCTTCTAAACTTGGGGAAACAATGTATTCTATGTTTGGACTTTTATTTTTCTCACTCATTAAGTTGCATTAAGATGACCTTATAAAGATATTACACAGGCCCCTTTACTACATAGAAGGCTCACACACATTCACGGCTCATGTGTGCAGATTCAACTACCATAGCATCCACAATCTACACATCTGTCAGACCATCAACTAACAACAATTTTTTTCCGGATTTTGACAAACCAGTTGAAGATTTACTGTACTCTCCCGATAAGTCACCAAAAACAAGTCCCGATGGTCCATATCCAGAGAAGGATTTAATCCAAACACATTATATCCATTATGATCCATGGATTGCTTCAAATTTACCTCTGCTGTCTCCCTGACCTTTTGATGACACCTCATATTCTTAGTTATGGCCTTCGATACGCTGTTTGAAGCCTATAAAAGTTGATGAGAGTCTGAGTTTAAAGGAGGTTGCACGCTACTGTGCAGATGACTGACTTTTCTAGTTGCCAATTACATTTTCAAAACATAGATATGCTGCTTCTTTGAGTACTAAGGGATGATTTCTTAACACACACACTAAGGAGATTATTATAAAGTATGAGTGGTTTTTAGAAATGCATCAAAAGTATTAATAAGGTGATACTTATACCAAGATAGGCTATGAGCCATGAATTACTTTGAGACAACAGGCAAATCAATGTAAAACTAGACATTGAGCACCCCCATATACAGTAGCTTGGATGATCCTTATGTTCGACTGTGAGATTGGTATTCGACTGGGGTCACCACTAGGGGTTGTATTGGACCGCTTCCTGGTGTTAATCTATGTGGATGAAGAGGGCCTTCCTGAAAATGAGAGCATGCGTTTGTCTGTGTATGTTTTGAGCCTCATGCATTCACTCACCATCACACGAGGGCGGAGGACCCTCAAACTCCAGGTGTGTTCCCAGGCGGCAGGTTTGGATGCTGTTTCCACTTAACTGGTAGCCTGGAAGACATCTGTAGCGGACTATATCACCTGGGCAGAGAGATGTGAAGGGATGACAGTCAGTGATTTAGCAGACCTGGTGGCAACAGTTCATATGACTGTATAACCAACATTTTATATATATAACTCAGTGCTCCTTCGCCTGGATACTCGCATGACACAGAGATAAAAGTTAATGTGTTGTGTGCCTTAGTTAAAAAAAAAGAAAAAGGACTTTTAAAAACTCCCCACTGTGACTCCATAGCTGAACAGCTATCTTTGTCAGTGTTGCTGCCCTTGTGTTCCTGAATAATAACAAATCAAGTAGGTTGCAAACAAACTGATAAAGATAAATAATCTCTACATCTGGGTGGTAAAATCAGAGCACCTGCCTCAATTCCCTCTGGCACTTTAACTACTTTGTCATAATCATTTATTTATACGGATGCCTCAAAACTGCTGTACTGCAGTTTGTAGTGAGCACCATATCCTTCTGGGGTATGTAGTCATCTAACCTAGGGTTGTGCAAACTGTCAAAGTTAGGAGGTGAACCAACAGTGGAATTTAAAGGCAACAAAACCGCAAGTCTAAATGGGACCGACATATAATACAACAAAGTCAGCTGCACCTTAGAATGTAGTGATTATGTCTCTCTATAGGTAAGGGTATGCGCCTTTTTGTGATAGTATTTCCCACCTACCAATTTTAAATTCTTTGCTTGCCATCAGGATCTCAGCATTCGGAATGATAGAGGGTGGCAGGCAGAACTGCAGTCTGTAACCTTTATTGAGAACAATAAAGATGGAGAGTAACAAGAGTGAAACCAAAATGTGTCATGTTTGGTAAAAAAAAGATTATGAAATAGCAAGATATTTACAGACCTTGATAGCCGATACGAAACAGTCCACCCTTCTCCGTGTTACTACGGAAACGTATCAGCACCTGATTGGACGTGCTACTGGGCGGTTCATTTGGCTCTCCATCAGTGAATACTCCCAGTTTCCTGGCTGTCTCCTGAGGACCGTCCCTGAAGGAATAAAGAAAGACTGGGGGTCAACAATGCCTTGAAATATAACAATACACTAGAGAAAAGTAATGATTAATAAAGATGGGTAATTTCTGTCAACATCCTCCGCTCAGATGTTCACTCAATTCGAAACCATAAAGCACCTCAAGGCTCTTTATATGCTGATATGTTAAGATGATGCGTACAAAACAAAGCCACATGGCACATTATCGTCTAATAGCTTATACTAGCAGATACTAATCACACTGCTCTCTCTTCATCATATCCAAAGTTTTCACTGATTTTTTATTTTTTTTTCTGTGGGTGATAATGTTGCAGTGAGGGAAAAAAATTACAGATACGCATGGAATGACAGGTCTGGGTAGGGCTCTTCCTGCTAACTGCCATCCAATGGGAATGTCTCTGAAGCTGCGTCCCAGCCTTGGCAGTCCCCTGGCTTGGGCATGGCCGATTAAGCCAGCTCCCAGATTCCTGCCACAACCATTCAGCTTAAAAACCATCTGTCTTTGGCTGTCAGACTGGGCATGGGAGATTACAAGCAGCTCTGGAAACGGCTGGCTGGGGACTGCTGCCTGACAGCACTCTGGCCAAGCCGCCATTACGGGGCCCATTTCCTTGGCTCAGTAGTTCAGTGGATAGATACACAGCGGTGGTAACTGGAAACTGGGGAACATGATAGTCCCCCATCTTGGCGCTGCGTGAGTGTGTTGGGAAAGATCAACACAGCGGGGGCTGTTTACAGAAGAGCAACAATATGATAGAAAGTAGACATTTTGGCTCATTTCAGCCTTGGTAAATAGACTCTATA